>NW_009258947.1:2914696-2937081 GCF_000687185.1 Egretta garzetta
AGGAATGCCTTTAGTGAAATCCTGTCCTTAAACCGTAGTCACATACTATCCCTAGCAATCTACCTAGGAAAGATTTGTTAAGTCAATTGGCTATAAACGTTCCTTGGGATACTTCTGTTTTCAGGAACTACAACTGTAACTTCTGTGCTTATTCAGTTCTGTTCCACTGGGCAGATGTGTAAACGAGCAAGAGTTGGGACACGGACCTGGGATGTTACAGAGGACTTCCTAAGAAAAATGTACTGTTCAGTGCTGTCGTATCGACCTGTAGTAGACTGACGTTATTGAAACTGACCTCCTGATCTTGTATCTTAGACACCAAATTCCTTCTCCCTCTTCACACACAAAATCGAGAACTACAAGAATATTATTATGTGGGCTGAAATCCTGGCCCAAGAAGGGTCCTTCCCAGGCCTGACCATGCAGCACTGATGACATTACCACATCTGCTTAGTGGAGACAAAAGATTCCAGCCCTGTCTTTTATCTCCTGTTGATAGATTTTCATGAGATTTCAGAACAAAAAAAAGCCACCTGGCTGGCTGAAGATAGGAAGGGAAAAGAAAAATAATGGTCCATTTAGGGAAGCAGTTTCTACAGCACTTATGCAAGAGCATACTTTATTCAAATCTTAAATCATAAGTGCTTAAATTTTCCATAATCCCATAGGAAAATTAAAGAACATGATTCTAAACCACCTGAAATGAGCTGGCACAGTCATTGCCATCAGCTTTCTTTAGACCAGACTTAGTACTACTGTCTGCTTGCTGTGTAAGAATCTGTGAATGTGACACTATACCATTTTCTGTGAAATCTGGGATGAACACTCTAGTTTGTACTGCAGCAATAAGCAGTTAACCACTCAATGTTTGTTTACAGAAAAAAAGTGTGATTGTTGTGGTATTTGCATTTTCTTTTTCTAGAATAAAATATCCCTT
Organism: Egretta garzetta; assembly: GCF_000687185.1. Lineage (NCBI taxonomy): Eukaryota > Metazoa > Chordata > Aves > Pelecaniformes > Ardeidae > Egretta > Egretta garzetta. The sequence goes on from NW_009258947.1 coordinate 2,915,634, forward strand.
TTATTTTGACAACTTAAAGTAGTAACTAATAAAAAAAACCCAACATGCAAGCAACTTTTCTGTGTATAAATATTCCAGTGTTCCAGATAATAAATATTACGGATTGTAAGGTGCCCATAGTCACATACTACAGCTAATCTGAATGCTTCTAGAAGACAGGGGGATGGCTTGCATTGTTTCTAATGGAGAAGCAAAACCATTATCAGTAATTCTGCACAGAACAGAAAGTTACTCCTTTCTACCCCCTTGCAAACAAGTAATTTTCCCCAAACCCACCAAGACTTGTACTTACTTGCAGTGTTAGTCTCAACAGAGATGCCAAAGCTTGAATGAACTCAGGTCTTCATCTGTGTCTGAATAATTTTCCAGAGCTGTGGTGGAGTTCACTGGCACTGGGAAGTTCTCACATCTGCAAACCATGGCTGTTCAGTAGGCCAACAAGGCATTTTATTTTCCAGTGGTGCAAATCCAACACTAAAATATGCAAAATTCCTGACCACAGCTATAGCTTAATGTAGCCCAAACTCTTTAAACTTCTAATATAAACATTTTCCCCAACCATATTTTTCTGCTCTGTCGTAACTGTGGGCTATTCTTGTTTTAATTTAAATTAAAGACAGAACTACAGGCTGCGATACAGACAAGCTTGTGGCCTGAAAGGGAAAGGAGAAACAAGATTATCACTAGCAACACACACCCTACAAAGTGTGTTACTACAGTGTAAATCCTGACTTTCCCATCAAAGCCTCTCTCTCAAAGCTGTTGTACTTTTAAATAGCGTATCAAGGGTGAAGCAAACAGCAGCAGATGGGGAAAACCAGCAGTGACTGTCGCCAGCATTTTTCCTTTTGTGAACAACTTCTCACCATGGAAAGGAAGCAACAGCTCAGCCTTTCTTTCTTTTTCCTTTACTTTCTTGCTCTCTCAAGTGTGATCAGTCACACTTGGCTGATTTTTGCTAGAAGTAGTCTAAGAGAGGGATTCACCTGTAGCTGCATCAGAACTTCTATACCAGATTAAATAATCTGAAACCTTAACTAAATTACTTCAATGAAAATAATTACAGGTGAGCCTGGATTGCTTTCTCGACTGACTTTATCCAGCTAGTGCAACACAGTTAAATGCAAAATCATGCATGGGGGAACAAAGAATGTGACTCCTACCTACAAAATTGGGGGCTATAAAATAGCTAAAAGCAGCTTTAGGATCTGGCTGAATATGAATCTTGGTGTGATTCAGTGAATGAGAGTCATCTTAAACTGTGAATGTGCACCCATAAAACCTTGCAGTTTTTAAAAAAAGAAATAAGAAGAATGATCTAATTTGAAAATGAAGCAAAACTAAGGATCAGGATGAGTAGTGCAGTAGCTGAATACCTGCACATACACACATGAACAATTGCAGGCTGAAATTCTTTGTGAAAGTAACCCAGTGTTACAATTTACATTATGGTGATGCAGAAGTAACATTTCAAAATTTTCCGTCAAGACTGCATGTCTTTTTAAGACACTATTCAAACACAAGACAGTGTCTTAATGTAAGAAACTCTGGATGAATTGAGTTTTAACATGCTGTGCAGATGCTAGACAAGACTGCAGTGACTTCTCTGGGCTTCAGAAGTCTATTAATCTAAAGCAATAGGTAGGAGCTATGCCCCTTTTTATCATTCCCAATGTACAAAATCCTTGATCCTAAAAAAGTAAGGCAACATGTTTCCCGAATACATCTGTAGTTCAACTGGAAAATATTAGCTGCTTGTGAGCAGCTGCTTGTGAGATGGGGGGTAACAACAACATTCCACCACAGAAAAAAACAAGAACATAAGATGGTTTTAAAATTCACATTAACATTTGCCTGCATCAGAAAGAAGCTGTCATTTTCTGACCTCAAGGCAGCTATTGTCTGTTATTGCCTGAATTGATTGTTGATATAAAAGAAAATCCAAATAATCCCATGGCAATCTTTAAGTACTCTCAATGTAAGAGAAAAGCCTGGCAAGGCTGTATGCAACATGCCAAGCCAGTTCAGCTGAAAAAACCCATTTATTCTGCTCCTACAATATCTCCAGTCTGCTGCGCTGCATTCAAGAAGGCCCTTTCTGCAAAGCTTAATTAATAAAAAAAAAAATCTTCCTCTTTTGTGACAGCATTTGTGGCTTTAAATAAAAGCATAGGTTGCAGAATAACTCAATTTCATCCAGAGGGAGAGAAAACCCTTGATTAAAACAACTTGAGTATTCCTTCAGCAACTGGGATTGTTCTCTGTACATGAAAGCTTTCACACTTGCCGCTCGTGTAGCAAGACGATGGCTTTCTGCAGCGAGGGTGACTTAGGAAGTGAGCGAGCCCTCAGCTTGGTGTCTGCTTGCAGAGTTCCTTGGAACTGTGAAACCTCTATTATGGAAATTTGTAACAGACAGGGCTGAATCTGGCACTGAAGCGCAGGCAAAGGACAGGAGCCCCAGTTGGCCCCTGTGGTTTCCAACTGGCTGGCTCCGAACCCTCCTCTGAAGCATCCCATTCAGGCCTCTAAGTAAGTCCTCATTCACCAGCTAGGAGCTGCCCTTCTGAGGGGCCAGGCTGATGATTTGTCCCAATACACTTTTTGGCTTGTAGTCTTGAGTTCATATTCAAGTCCTTTAGCTGTGAAAGCATGGAGGTGATCTTCACTGAAAGAGAGGTAATGCCTCGGAGTGGAGGTAAGGGGTTAAAAGCCTGCCTTACTACCACTCTAGTAGCTGGTCAAATAAACGGTCAAAGTGACTCCCAGTGCCTGGGGAATCTCTGTTGCAGTCTGGGATATGTGTTGCTTCGGTGTATTTAATCAGTTCCCATACTCCCAATGAACTATTGGATTTTGTCTTGAAAAATTCAGGGTACTTGACAAAATCTTTCTTTCCCCCTCCCCAACCAAAGCAATAATTTCTTTTCCTTCCTCGGGACAATTCCTGATCACATCTTTTCCTTTGGGTACTTTTTTCATGCTAATCTCTATGAAAAGAGACATGAAGCGCTTTACTGCGCTGATCCTTGGAACGGCTGCAAGCCAGGTTAACAACAGACAATATCTCATAAAGATATAAGTAGGTAATGGGATTTATTTTGGCAACATAGCAACATTTTTAAAGCATATGACTTGTGGGAATGTGAAGTTGTATCACTGAGGGAAGCTTCAGACACAAACATCTTTACTGAATGCAGCAATTAGGTTTATTCCTTTATCACAGGAATTGCTGTTCTGTTCCATTTCTGAATCTAAACAGAGATATTAAATTCATAGCTTTTAAGCTAAACACAGCTGGCCAGATCTTCTTGTAACTTAGACATATCTGATCTGTACCCTGCTCCATCTGTTACCAGGCCGGAATGCTGAAGCGGAGTGAAAGGCCCATTCATAACACCGCCAGGGGACAGCAAAGATGTTGGGCAGAAAACAAAAGAAAAAGGATGTTGGAAGTGCAGAGGTTTCCCTGCCATGCCACAGCAGGCCAAGTGTGAAACAAAAGGAAAGCAAAGGAACTATTGCATGGAACTAAGCAGCCAGGTTAATTGCAACAGTCTGGTATCACTAGGATGTCCGCTTTAAAATACTGTATTAGCAGACAACAGCACCTTTTCGTGACTCAGTACAATCTCCTGATCAGGCACATCAAAATGCAAAGCTGATTTTACTATCTAGTAATTTCTTACATGTTTAGCAATTTATTGGCTCCCACTAGTTTTAAAAAGGATAATGTCGTTTCCTTCCACTCAGAGTCTGGCAAACTTTCAGCATGAATGAGGTATGCGCTTATGGCCTTACTGGTATTTTTTGTTGACATATTCCTTCTAACAAGCTTTATGTCACATACCAGATCTCAGTTTTTTCTTGTACATAATAAAAATTACTGTCGTGAATTCTGAAGTATACTTCACTGCATCCCACACTGCAAACGAGAGAGATTGTGAGAGGACAGTAAACAGTCTGTCTTCCTACTGGTAATTTTATAATTGTATTATCCTGCATATGCAAAACTTTTAATCTATTTTAACAGTATGACAACAGAATAATGCAGAAGTTTTGAGAAAACTAGTCAAATATGCCAGTTTTTGGCACCTTACTCTAGTTTCCAAACTAAAGCCAGGGAACAGTCCCCACATGTCTAAAAATCTCACTGCAAAGATTACTGATTTGGTAAATACTATAGGAAAAAAAGTATGAAACTAGTAGGGGATTAAAAGGAAAATATAAGGAAATTATTTTACAACATATAATGACACATACTATGGCAGAAAAATATTATTTTACAAAACAAAGTTACTGAGTATGGGAGGTCATTCCCTGCAAAAGCAACTTTACTCATACTGCAGCCAACTAATTCTTAGCTGTAATCAACCAGAAGGAATAAAGTAAATTTACTTGTTTTAATTCAAATATAACTGAATCTTTCTCAAAATATATCAGTATCAGCCCAAGAATTTTATTCTAAATGTCTAAACTTTGTGGTTTTGTCGAGTTTTTTTGTTAATAACTGTTAGCAAACTTCTTGGCAATTAACTGTGTTGAACCCTGGCTGTTGTCTTGTTCGGACCAACACAGTTATCTACTGAAACAGAACCTTCTCCTCAAGTCTCTGCCTGTTTTAGTCTCATGGTAAAAAAGAAAGAAAAAGTTGTTGAAATGTAAATATTTGAGTATTATTAGATTAGCCTTAGGAACTTAGGAACTGACTATGTCTGTTAAAAGAAGCATGCATTACCCATTTAGGTTACTAGAAGAATGTATACCAGTACTTTGCCAAACAAATTTTATCTGAATCCTGTCAGGCAGTTGTAGAGGGTGATAAGGTCTCCCCTCAGCCTCCTCTTCTCCAGGGTAAACAACCCCAGTTCCCTCAGCCGCTCCTCGTAAGACTTGTGCTCCAGACCCCTCACCAGCTTTGTTGCTCTCCTCTGGACGTGTTACAGCAATGCAACGTCTTTCTTGTAGTGAGGGGCGCAAAACTGAACACACTCCAGTGCCGAGTACAGGGGCACGATCACTTCCCTACTCCTGCTGGCCACACTTACGCAATACTCAGCGTCAAACCATATTGAAGCACAGTCAACTGCAACCTGAAAACAATTCTTAACTCTGCGTCTTGGAGTCCACCTTTAGCTTCTCCCATTTCACTGTGAGGCAACTTAGAATTATATTAATTGCAATGATACTGTATCACAAAATGCTTTACTGTATGAAGTCATGAAGAAACAGATGAATCTCAGGTGGATCTAACAGAGGAACAGACGCAGTGCCCTAGAGGTCCTAACACCTCACCAAAGGGTGAGAGCACCTCACCAAAGGGTGAGAGTAACTCAGCAGTAATTCATATCTTAGGATGGAGAAACAAGATGACCTAAATAAGAAGATCTTTTGCACAGGAGAGCTGAGATTGCATGAACCTGGATATCCATTTCTGAAACAATGTGAATAAAGAATGAATGTAGAATCAAATGCATTGGAAGGCAAGTCATGACTGGATCTATTTGAAGATGTGAGGAAGTGAAGAAACTGTGTAAGAACAGGCTGTAAGTATTGTGACATTCCCATAAAATGGGAAAAAAAATGTTCAGCTCTAAGAGTTTTCAAATACACATTTGTGCTAAGAAATAAATGTATTTTTAAATATCCTTTCTGAGTCTATGTGTATTTTCCCCATCATCTAGAAGAACACACTGAATAGATAGTTAAATTCTGTGTGTCGTAATATTAAAGAACTTACTGAATCTACACGATTCATTAGCTCATTGTTTAGTTCTCAGAAATGGAGTCTTGATCATGACAATCCTGCATAAGAGAAGTAATATGGATCTTTGATAAAAGCCTACGCACTAGAATCTTCAGCAAGTAATCTAAACAATTGAGAAGAAATCACTTGGAATTTACTTGGAAATGTGGCCCATTTTATTTTAACTGAAAAGCATTCATTATACAGTGCAAACAGTTCTTTGGTAAATTTACTGATTAAAATAAAACAACAAAGACTTTGTTTTAGGTAACATTAAAAAAGAAAATAAATATGTAATATTTGCAACATATTACAGCAATATTCTCACAGTGGATACTGAGGAAATGGTGGTCTAGCCATTGGCCACTGTTTCAGAAATGTTAAAATTAATGCTGATTCTGCAGACACTGCAATAAAACTGAATTAGTACAACCCATGACTGATTACATTTTAAACTGTGGATAAAGACCTGTTTTTCCTGAATGGTTTATAATCAGACGGATGGCAGAAAATAACACAGTATTACACTTGTTTAAGCATATCCAGACTCCTAAGCCCATTTTATATACCATATGAATAAACAGTGAACAACAAAGAAAACCTCCCACTTTACTCTGGAGGCTGGAGAAAAGGAACAATCAGATATAAGGTACTATTTTATAATGTATAAATGGAAACTCTCTTCTCCTATAAGCGGAAATCTCAGGAAAGTTTATTTAATATAAAATTGGAATAAAAGAATGCAAGTAGTAACCAACTGGATGTATTACTGCCTTATTTAACTGTTTAGACAGTTAAATTATATTTGGTTTAGCTCCACAATCCTTCCTCTTTGAGGAATTCCTGCCATAGGTCAATAGGAGTTCCATCTGAGTTGGAATTACAGGACGAGACGTGTGGTTTGGACTCTCAACAAAAGTCAACAAAATACCAGAGTATCAAAGAAATACAGGAATGACAGCCTCTAGGAACCATATGATACTCAAACATGCTCGCCACACACAATTTCTAAAAGTATTAACATAGAAAATTACATAAGTCAAAACATTGTATATAAAATCAATTAAAATAGTCTTAAAAATATAAATTGTAGTTCCATGTGTACCTCTACCACACACCTTTAACACACCACTCACATGTACATATTGCTCCTACCATAATATGGAACAAGTTTCTGTAGCAAGCTTTAAAGATACACCAAAGTTTGAATGTGTGTCACGGTATCAGTTCATCAAATTAGAAATTATTAATGTTAGTAATCAGAGAAATTATGTGCCAAAACATTATAGTGGGACTCATATTGCTGTGCTAGGTTAGTTATTAGACAGGTATTTGATCTACCATGCAATAATTAAGTATTTGCATAATCTGAAATGTTTAAGATGAGAATGTTTAATTTTGTGCAGTTTTCTTTGATATCCAAATTTCTGTTCCCTAACTTTGAACAATAAACTCAGAAGTCAGTGAACTATGTAACTAAAGAAAAGTTCTGGTTCTAGTTAGTCCTGACTTAGAACTTAAGGACAGAGCCACAAATTCTAACATATTAAGTATTCAGGGAGAGAGTAAGTTCTGAATAAACACAAAAAAAGCTGTAGAATGAGGTATGATAGTTGTCCTTCAGTGAATATAATATATAATTCCTGGTCAAAAATATGCAGTTTGTATTGCAAAAAGTACACAACTTTGAAATGCTAGAGTAGACATATACTCTATAATGTTAAACATTTATTAAATGGGAAATAGAGTCCATTGGCAGACCATTTTTAACATGAATGACAAAAATACTGAGGTAAAAATATATATGCATTAGGTGAAACTGGAAAAAAACCTAAAAATCAAACAACTTGTCAGAAAAAGTAGTCAATCCACAATTAATCATGATGCTTGATTTTGATTGTTCTTTTTTTGCAACAAACAGTGCCACAATATAATGAGGAACATATATCTATTGACAATATGCACAATGAATCAGTAGGAATTTTTGTATACAAAATGGCAAGTGACATCTTTTCACATTTTCCTAACAGGGCCATACAAATACATGAGCTGATCTGAGATCAAGAGAAGCATGCTTTAAAACTTTACTGCATGGTCATGTTACAATGATTTAGGATAAATGAAACAAAAAAAGGCACCAAGCAGTTACATATGTTTTGACAAAAAGGATTATGATCAAATGCTACTCTGTCATGTATGTTTTCATAGAATGAGGAACACTGTCAATTATACATTCAGTTGCTTTTTGTATCTTCCAATTACAATGAGTCATATTTCCTTACTAATTCTAGCTTTTTCGGTTTGAAAATTTTGATTAATTTTGCTCCTTGAGTTAATGAAAGGATGTTGAAACGTGTCATGTAGTTTTCTTTGTTTCCTTCGTGGTCCAGTAGCAGAAATGATAGTGTGATTCAAGAGAATTTCCATGCATAGGTGGGTTTGCAGAAACTGGCCCTCTATGGCATTGCATCGGGCACAGTGACCTTGTGTTTTCCTTTTCCCTGCATTTACTAAATAACAACAAAGAGCTAATATCATATATGAAGAAGGAGAGTAAACTTTTAATGTTGCTAATTAAAGATAGGAAACAAAGTGTTCATTTTAGACTAAGTCTTAAGAGCAGTCATTTTGGGTACCTAAAACTACCTGACAGTGTTCTTTTAAAGTAGCACCAGTTTGAGTTTATCTAACCTGAGAAGTTTAACACACAATTAACTTTGACCTGTTTGCTAATTTCCCTTTTGTTAATTTTTGCATTGTGATTACCTTCATGGGCAGAAAATAAAATGATACATTAAGTTATACTGTTACAGCACCATTAGAATGTTGTAAATCTTGATTTATTGCTGTTGTTAAGACTGTAGTTACCTGTTTTTGCCATCAGCAGGCATTGATATGATTTGAGGAGTATGCACCCTAAATTCTTAAAAAGCAGACTTATGGCTTCTTTTTATTAATATTTTGTTTTAAGCAGACTGGACAGCAATCTCCTTTGACCTTCACAGGTGCTTCGCAGTCAGCCGGTGGGCATGATTCTACAAAACAGGTAATCTGACCAACCTGTGTCAGAAAAAAAAGTAACAGAACCAGAACATACTTAGCTATATTTTCCAAACAAGAAATAAATTTTTCATATTATTGAAGAACATGTTCTCGTTCATCGTCTCTAAGATCTTGGCTACTAAGATTAACTCCACATAGTTTATTTCAGCATAAACTGATACTGAGAAGGCTCTTTGTATTATACCATCTTTAATAGAGCACTATACCATTTTATCCAATGTTCAGGCATGAAACTCTGGGATATCAAGTACTGACATATTTCTTTAACTACCTTTTCAAAAATTTCACCATGATAAAAGAAAATGAAAATCTAGAACTGATTTAGATGAGCTTTTATTGATTTTTATGTATTTTAGTAGACTTCTATCAAGAAGTCTCTTATTTTGCAGTTAATTTTGCCAGTACAACTATACATCCATGAAAATGGAAATATAAAAGTATATAAAGACTGGACTGAAAACTGGTGTCAAGGGCAGGGATATCTGAACAATGTAATTCTTTGCACCACATAACTGAAGGTCCATAAAAAACCAATTAGCAACTATTACCCGGAAATTAGCAGGCACAAAACTGGAACTGCTGTTTTAGAAGCAGAACCTAATATAATTCCTATCTCAAAATGGATTACCACATACTTACTTTGCATTCACACACAGTACAAGGGTCCCTTTTCCAGGTTTCATTGCTGGAATATGATTTACCCTTTTCATCAGTGCAATCAGTTTTACTGAGTCGTGATTCAAGTTTTTTTATCTGAAAAAATTAAAAAAAGTTAATAACTGAATGAAAGAAAGGTTTTTACTGATGCAAGGTATTCTGCCTTTTCTCTTATGCTACATAATCCACGATAAATACTTGTCCGGGTTTTTCTTCTCACTACTTAGATTTCATAATGCTAAAAGATTGGAAGCAGGTAATACATATGGAAACAGCCTTTCAAAAGAAAACTAACAGAAGATACATTTCTTACCATTGGAATACACAACTAGAGCATACAAAGAGAAGCAAACTACATGGGATATATATGGAAAGACAAATCTAAACTTAATTATTCTAGGCAAACATTTTGGCCTACTTTGGATTTGCCTGTCCTGTATGGTATACATATGAATTCCACTATGGCTGAGTTCTTTTAAAGAAAGAGTTTATTTATGCCACATCGTGAAAGTCTTCTCTGAGTGATCTAGATCTTACCTATGTTTACAGCTGTAATCTGGCATATTAGTTCTCATAAAGTCTACATTTTAATCATAGTTTTACATAATTCTGTACATTTCAGATAGGAAAAAAAGATTTTACTAACTCTACAAATTGTTAGAGAAAGACTAATCCCATGTTTAGTATACAATGATTACACAAGGCTTCATGTTCAAAAGTCAAGAGGGTCTAATTGTAGAATATTTCAGTATGATTTCAAAAGAACATAGAAATAAAGAGTTATAACACACCATGTTCTGTGTTGTGTTTTGTTTGAGATACTATGTGGTGGGTTTTGGCTACAGTGGATGTCTAAATACTAAAAACCTAAGAGGTGTGACATTACGAAAACTTTATAAACTAAACCTATAATTAGAAAGTATCCATTATAGCACCTTACCTGGTTTCTGAGGCTTGAAATAGTCTTTTGCATTTCCAGGACAAATTCTTTGAAGTCATTCACTGCGGGCATGTTTGTATTTTCATTAGATGCTGATGTGGCATTTCGAAAATATTTACTGTATTTCACAGAACTGCAACAAATGAATGCCAAGTCAGTGTATTCATCTAACTCATTTTTACTAGGCTAGATATTTTAGAACACTTAGCAAAAATGTAAAAGAATGTAGAAACTGTATGAACCACAACAGCACACAAGAGCCACTGGTGCTAAGACAGCCTCAGGTCAGGTGAGCTGTGGATTACTGTTAATATCACTAGGAATAGGGAATTTCTTCTACTTAGAAAAATAATGAATGTATTTCATGCAGAGGGACACACAAAGTTGTCATCAGTGACACTGTAGAGCATCAACTTGAATTCACTGGGAAATCTCTTGAGCCTCCAATATGAAAGCAGACAAAAGTGAAAGAATCTTAAAAAATGTTACTTCCAAACATGAAATTCACATTCAGATTCAGTTTCTCCCTCTATATGCTCATTAGCAAAACATGTATTTAAAGAAATATGGCTTTAAAAATAAAAAGTCGTTTTTCATAAATAAAGGAGAAGTACTTTCAGATAGGCACACACTCCTGTGTTCCATTTTAACTAAGATTTGCAATCAATACTGATATGGTACACAAAATCTAGAGTCTCTTGTTACAGCACTGTCCAGCCGATATCTGGTAAGACATATACAACTCTAAATTGTGTTAATCAATGCAATCTGTTGATGCAAAACAGTTATCAAAGGAACTGTCCATAACTAATAATATATTATTTGGCACCACTTAAAACCCATGTATTCAAAACCAAGGATAACACTAATTAAGTCACTTATTACATTAAGATCCTGAATTCATACAAGCATTCCTAGTTTGTTAAGTGTGTCTTCTCCAGAGCTAGGGGATACCCGAAGAATGAATTGGCAAAGAAATCCTCTCTCATATAATAGGGCACATGATTTATTATAATCTTTCTGCATAAATTAAAACAACACTTACTGGCAGGGGTTCAAACTACTTAGTTTCCCATAGTTTTTAATCTAAATTAAAGAAAAAGAACTCTAAACAACGTAACATGCCAAAATTCAAGTAAACCAGCTGCTGTTGTATAACAAAAAGTTTAATCTTCCCCACCTGCTCAAGTTATTGAAAATGAGAAGGGAAAAAAAGGAGAAAAAAAGTTTCACCATAAATACAATTTAAATACAACCATAAGCATGAGAACTGATGAGAATGTTAAAGGACTGGGGTTGCTTTAGCTTTATTTCTGCTATAAATAAAGTACTGTAAATTTACTATTTTGTAGTTCTAATTACTAATTGGACTGTTGTAGATTTCTGAGCTTCTTTTCTGAAACACAGTCAGACAGCAAGTTAACAAAAACAAGCTGCTTCTCAGATATAAGCATTCATTTTTTCTTGCTTTCAGTTTTAAATAATTTAACCCTTCTACAGTTTTAAAATTATGGGACTAGCATCTTTAAAAAGTGAATTGCTGTTTTGTAAATTCAAAACCTTTTAACAGTCCACTTGCAAAGACAGACTAAACATCCTTCTTCAAGGATTACTTCAAAGGAATCTTTCTTTTTCTGTGGTCTATAAGTAAGCTTATACTTAGCTGCTGACTTCTCTTGTCTAAAATCCTAAACGCCTAAAGGCTCTGTTACTTCAGGACAGCTTCCTATCAATGAAGTGAAATATAATGGTGGTGCTTCGTCAGTGCTATAACATCTTCATGAGTATTTGAAGCTGCTGAAATAAATTTACCTGTCTACATATCTGTCTAGCTGCTTTCCTTGCCAGAGTGGGTAGACTCTGTCTGATTGTCTCAGTCAAGGAGATAAATTTATTTGCTAAAAGAGCACATGCTATATGGAAAGAGCTATAATCCAAAAGAGTCTCAGATTCATTCATCGTGAAGGATCTTCATAAGCAATGTTTCGTCTCAGCAGAACTCATTTCATTTCACTAATTCATAGATAAGTTTTGATTCCCTAGAAGTTACAGGCACCCTGTGCAGTTGATCATTTGTGACCGACACTGTGATTTACTTCCTTGCTAGAGTACTTTGAGGATTAGGGAGTCATATAGAAGCAATCCCTGCCATTATCACAAATTTTTGTGCTAGTATCACAAATTTTTGTGCTAGTGTTATCAACACCTGGTTTCCTCCTATTTCTACAGGAGGACCTAGCAGCTCCAAGGAGGGAATAACTTAGTTTGGTTTACTGAAGGCACCGTAGGAATGTGGGATTCCAAATCCCCCAAATTATGCTTCATTACTGAGTTTTTTCATTAAAAGCATAGAAGAACAAAAGCACTACACTGTGTTAATCACAAAAGGGCTTACACAAATTTGAGCTTAAAAAAAAAAAGCGGTTTACAGTTAGCAGATATGTGGAAATGTCAGAATGAAATACATCAATCTTGAAATTCAGAAAGCAGACACTGAAAACAAGTGGTATGCACTTACAAAGAAACTATTCAGTTTCATTCCATTTTAAAAACAAATTTTTTTTATACTTTAAAAAAAAAAAAAAAAGAATCTCACCTTACTGTTTTGGACATTTTCATTTTCTTCAAGGGCTTGTCCTCCTGAAAGCTGTAGTCAAGAGACCGTCTTCCCCGAAAGTGATATGAAAATGCATTAAACTGCCCTCTAGTTCTACAGTCTGAAATTAGATAAGAAATTGCACATTATAAACTACAGCATAATTCAGCAGTTATAATATTAATATGGTTTTACAGTATCTTCTGAATTGGCAAAGGCAATTCATACATTCAGTCATCCCTCTGGAATCAGTTTGATGGCAGCTGAATATGTCTCAGCAATAAAACATTTATGCAGAGAATTTGGTTATTCACAGGACAGCTTTTTGGTATGAAACAAAGGAATAAAGATTATTTTCACAAATATATCAGTGCTACTTTAACTATTCTTTTCACTTCTGAAATTTCCACTCTCTTGGCTTTTAATTATTTTCTGCTTTTGGAATGGGGTAGTTGCATATGGAGGAAAACAGTGATAGATAAAACAGCCTCTTGCTTCCTCATCTATTCTAAGCATTATTATTTGTTATTTTTGAAAGAGAATTTTAATTAAATCCTGGAGAACATCTGCAGACACACTTTATTGGTTCACCATCCCTATTTCCAAATTTGAGGGATTTGCAGGTATCACCAGCCCCTTAGACTCTAAGACCCCACCACAGAGTGAAAATCTCAAGCCTGAGAATAATCATGACAGAAATCTTCTCATAAGATCCTAAGAGGACATCTTCACAGGATGAATTATGTCTTTCCTTCAGTTCACTTTTTTTAGCCTTCCAAACACAGCGAATATTTGGAAGGAGTCCCATTTAAAGAAGAAGAAAAAACAAAACCAGAGCAGCATTTTGGAGAGGAGACAATGAGAAAATAAAGTTTCTCATTCCTATTCACAGTAGCTGTAAAACAAAAAGTTGTAACACGCCAAGCTGCAGCGGGAACCAACAGCATGTTCAACTGTTAGAAGCAAAGAGTCTGCTACGAAAACAGAAGGGAAAGCTGAAACACAGAATCCCATGGACACATCCCAGCTAAGTCGTATTAGCAGAATGAGCCATGAAAGCAGTTGAACAGGGGAAGAAGTAATTTTCCCTAATGTTTCTTTTATCTTGCACCAAAAAAAATTTATTCAGAAAGTCAATACAATTTTATAAAGTATTTTCCTGGAATTTAGCAGTAGCTAGATCGAATACCTAAAGTATTAACATGAATCATTTCACAAGTTTCAAGTCAAGAAAAGAACCTCAAAACACTGTTGAACTGAGCAACTTGAGAAAGAAATGCAAATTTGTTCTGTGATTATATAAAAATAAGTATCTTTGACTCCTTTTAATTGTATTGGACTTTTACTTAAATTAGACTACCGCAATTTTCCTGTTAGCAAAAACTTAGCTTGTCCATGGCTTAATATCAATTAAGATAGAAGAAAAAGAAAGACAAAAAAAAAAAAGTACTGACTGATTTTCAGTTCAAAATCAGTACCTACAGATCATTCTTGAACGCAATTTATCCACACAGTTCTCCTTCCCTTTTCTTTCCTTGCAGCTTGTCCCATTCTTGAGTAAATTTATTACCTTCCTCCTATAATAACAGCACCACTAAAGAACTAGATGATATTTACTGCCAACATATTGTTCATTCTTCTTGTGTGTTCTGCTGTTTCTCACACAATCTTGTTGCTGCCTACTCAGAAACTAAGCTCTTTCAGATGGGAACAGACCGCTGTGTCTGTAAGATGCTTGGCATGACGGCATTTTTGATCACCCTTAGACACTTCTATATTTAGCATGGTGAGAAAAGGGGTCACATTCTGAAGGACCATTGGAGAAAAAACTAGTTTGGGTCAGAGGAGTTTTTTCTTAAAGCAATCTTGCTCAAAGTTTCCCTGAGTGTCATGAAAATTTTAGTTTCTCTTGGAAGCAGTTTGTGAAATGTTTCTGCTATCCTCTGTTTAATAACTGCTACGGTTATCTCGCATAATATAGATTTTTTTTGGGGGGGTGGGGGTGGGGTGGGGGGAGTGGGGTTACAATAACACAATGGCCTATTGTTTTTTTATTCCTAGGCTGGTTTTTAGAAACAAAGGTCTGAAATCCTGGGAAGGTTTTATCACCTTAAACTGGTAAATATGAGAACCATATGTTCAGTGGCAGCTTCAAGTACACAGATCTGATATTTCTGTAGTTCTTAAAGACTCAAATAGCTCAACTTGCCAAATGAATAACAGTCATTCTTGTTTCAGTTTGAGGTACAAAGAAGAGGATTGTCACTGCCAAGAGGTGCAGGACAGAATGCTCTGCTCTAGCTTTCAGAAAGCCTAAACCAAGAAGTTTGTGTCTTCTTTTAACTGAAGAATACCTTAGCAGTTGTGGTAAATGAGAAAAATGAGCCTAAACTTCTGCTTTTTTCAGCCTATCTAAAGTTTTCCCAAGTTAGGTATACCCAGTCCAATTCATTTTCTGCACAAAAGCTGAATGTTTAAGAGCAATCTAATAATTCTTCTCTATGGACAACGTTTTCTCCCAGAAGCTAGGTATCGTTATAGTTATCTGCTACCCCTGGTAGCAGAGACAAAGCAATGTCACAGATTAAGTCTCCTCATTTTAAATTTATGAATTAGAACTGTATTTTACTGATCACGGATATCTGAAAAAGATAAAATATTCTTGGTTTGGATGAAATATAAACAAAAATACTGGTTCTCTCAAAAAACCTTTGTAATCATACAGAAATGCTGGACTATATTAAATGTAATTCTATTCAAAGAAAAAAAGATGTAATCCTTAAAATTACAGACTGTGGAACCTTATTGTAGTAGCCTGGCATCTTCTGAATTGCTGTTAAGCTAAAAGACACTGTCTTTAAATGTAAACTTAAGTTAACTTAGTAAGTTAACGTAAAAAGACACACTTGAATGTAGAAAGCAAATATAAATATGGCATGACAGAAGCAAACCACAGGATCTGTGTAAAGAGAAAACGTGTTCAAGCATAAATTGCATCGTTTTGGTATTTTGAAGAGTTCTTGGTAAACAATTTCCATTGTCACAAAAGATCTTGCAGTCTCACACTGAGACTGCTGTTAACATTTTAAAATGTTAGTCTTCCACAGCATTTAGAGCTTAGCCCAGTGTTGCTTAGTATTTTCACTGAAGATGAAGGAGCATAAGAAGATATAATGCTGGAAGTACAAACCAGACAATTTTTAACTCGGAATAAAGCACAGTCATTAAAACAGATAGTTGATGGCTTCCCAGAAGCAATGCTTACATCAAAGAGGTCAGTACAGAAGCAACAGATGACATAATTGTTGGTCTGGTCTTAAAATGCAGGAATTCATAAACATAGGTCTATCCTACTGGATGACCATGTACAAAAGCACTCAGATTAAGAATGTGTCTTAATTCTTCTAATAAAATTCAGTAAGATTTAAACATGTTTAATCATAATTTGTGTAAGGCTGTTGTCCTGAACTGAACAAAAAATAACAATATTGGATACTGGAGATATATTGGTTGCTAACTGGGAACCATTTAAGAAAAATCATCTTCCTAAATCAGTTTATGTTTATAAGAATGACTTGCATCTTGTCTAAATCACTCCCTCCTGGGTCATTGCTTGACATAAAACAAAAAGCTAAAGAAATTTTTCATTTTGATTTACAAAAAAAAAGTGTGAAACTTTGAAAGACTCACAATGGAAAAAAATTCAAATTTACATATTTGGAGTAAAACCATGTTTCCATTTGAGCCAATATGTCTTTGCACCTAATTTCTAATCTTTTTTTACATAATTCATCTTACAAAAAAAAATTATAACCATAAAAGTATGCTTATATTTGAGGGAAGAGAGGTTTATAATTTCTCTGTTTTGGGCTTAGAACTGAGATACAAAGTTAGTAAGAGTAATCATGGAAGCATACACTGAGTATTTTTTTTTAAAAAGTCTCTTTTTTTGCACTCAAGAGCCTGAAAAAAGCACCAAAAGTTTCTTGTTTGGAAAATCTGAAGCTTGGATGCTCTTTACTCAAATAAAGAGCTGCAGTAAATCTGCAGCAACTCCTCACCATCTCTGACAAGACAAAGAAAGGTAGAAAGTGAAGGAAACCAGAAGAAGAACTTGTGTACCTCAGTGGAACCCTTTCTTTTTCCCACCACAAACTAGTAAATCTGTTGTATGTTTCGTCAACTGAAATCTAAAAGTAATCTGGTATTGTTATTAGAAAAAGGAATAATGCTCTGCTTTATAAGAAATAAATACTAGCTTTACTAAAGAAATCTAAGTAGCTTTTTGTAACTACGAAGTTTTTCTATTCTTCATATGGAAAAGTATTTTGACTTGAACAAAACAGGAAGGATAACAAAAACAGATGTGTTTTTTAACTAAGATGAAATAGCTGAACATATGGGTCACTGATTAAAATACATAAAGTGCAATGAACAGTATTCTGTGTTCTAAATTTTAACTTAGGATAATTTTAATTATAAAATAATCAGAAGTATTTTAAATGTGGAGAATGGTTTTATTTTTTTTCTTTTAAACAATAAACAATAACAAATTCAAAGAAACAAAAAACCAGAACGTATCTAACTTAAAGTAAATGCTGTTCTTGCATTTATGCTATGTATGCACTTCAGAGTAGTGGTGAGGCTCTAGTGCCACAGAATGAAAGAAATTTTTGAAATAATTGCTTAAACCTGGATTCCTACAGGAAACGTCACACCCATTCATCCACGCAAGAAAGCAGTTCAAGCCGTGTATACTTCATTTTTTCTCATTAAGCTCTGCAAAGACTTCAGAAGTGTTCAGAAGATAGGCAGTTCTTTAAAGAACATTAGTTATTTACCCTTTCTTTTGCTTGGCAGTTGTCTAACTGTACTGCATCCAGTACTCCTCTCTGGTAGTAACATTCTTGAATGAATACAAGCTAGGCTGTTGAATGGCTGCACACTCTAAAGACTTTCCAAAGATAACATCTGCTCTAGAAGGCTCGGTGATAACATAACATTTAGAGAATCAACACATAATTTCTGAGAACAGCTTTACAATTTTTCCGAATCAATATAATTAATGTATTTGTGAAACTGTCTGCCAAGCTTCATGAACCATGGCAAAGTGAACTTATCCTGAACTGGTAGATTATGATTTATTTGCATATGGTAAAACATTTGAAGAGTGATAACTGATTTTCTTGCAATGCATCTGGCATATATCAGGGTTATTTTGAAGTTATTCTGGAAGACTTTGCATTATAATTATAATTCGTCAACCATATCTAGAGTTTTATAAGCTATTATAACCTACTTGGGAATGGCAAACCTGGTAATTGTTATTTAAAAAACCTGAATAAAAATTCAGGTGGAAAATTCGAGTAAAAGCTGAATGAAATGGTATCTGGGGGAAATTGTACAAGATTTCATTGGGATCTAAAGTATTTATTTCTCCTACTCTCACACAGATAACTGACATTTTGAATCAAGCCTTCCAAGGAATAATTTTCTTAGACAGTGATTTATTATTTAGAGACTTGTTTACTGGACAAGACAATATGGTAGTCAGTTTAAAAGCTAAATTGTGCAGCAACTTTGAATGCTAACTATCTACTTTTTCAATTTTTAGTGATTCCTGAATTTGTTCTCATGGTAAAGCCACATTAGTTAGAATCCTTCCTCAGTATTTACTGTGTCTCGTGAGGTTGAAGGGACATCCTCCATCAGTTTAGCCTTTACCTACTGCCTTAAATTCTGAGCTATAGCACCACAGGACTCTCAGGGACAATTCTATCTTACCAAAAGAGTTAAATGGATGCTAACAGCAGAGTGCGACCTCTCTCAGAAGTACAAGCCACTGGTTCTTTATTCATAGAATCATAGAATCATAGAATCGCTTTGGTTGGAAAAGACCTTTAAGATCATCGAGTCCAACCGTTAACCTAACCCTGCCATCCCACCACTAAACCATATCCCTAAGCACCTCATCTATCCTTCTTTTAAATACCTCCAAGGACGGGGACTCGACCACCTCCCTGGGCAGCCCATTCCAGAGCCTGACAACCCTTTCAGTGAAGAAGTTTTTCCTAATATCTAACCTAAACCTGCCCTGGCGCAGCTTCAAACCATTCCCCCTCGTCCTATCATCTGTTACCAGGGAGAAGAGGCCGACCCCCACCTCCCTACAGCCTCCTTTCAGGTAGCTGTAGAGGGCGATCAGGTCTCCCCTCAGCCTCCTCTTCTCCAGACTAAACAACCCCAGTTCCCTCAGCCGTTCCTCGTATGACTTGTGCTCCAGACCCCTCACCAGCTTGGTTGCTCTCCTCTGGACATGCTCCAGCAATGCAACATCCTTCTTGGAGTGAGGGGCCCAAAACTGAACACAGTATTCGAGGTGCGGCCTCACCAGCACCGAGTACAGGGGCACGATGACTTCCCTTGTCCTGCTGGCCACACTATTTCTGATACAGGCCAGGATGCCATTGGCCTTCTTGGCCACCTGGGCACACTGCTGGCTCATATTCAGCGCGCTGCATGGGGTTGTTGTGACCAAAGTGCAGGACCCGGCACTTGGCCTTGTTGAACCTCATGCAGTTGGCCTCGGCCCATCGATCCAGACTGTCCAGGTCTCTCTGCAGAGCCCTCCTCCCCTCAAGCAGATCAACACTACCACCCAGTTTGGTGTCGTCTGCAAATTTGCTGAGGGCACACTCAATCCCCTCATCCAGGTCATTGATAAAGATATTAAACAAGACTGGCCCCAGAACTGAGCCCGGGGGGACACCGCTTGTGACCGGCCGCCAACTGGACTTAGTTCCATTCACCACCACTCTCTGGGCTCGGCCACCCAGCCAGTTTTTAACCCAGCGATTATTCATGCAAATCTTTTGACAGAATATTGAATAGCCTACTGAGCAGGAGTAAACTCAAGACAATCAGCAGTAGAAAAAATTAAGAACTTGGATTCAGATATCTTTCATCAGCAAATCTACAAGATACTGGTATTGAAAGCTAGGTTCTTACTTGGTAAATTATAAGATTCTAATAATCATCAACTGATACTACCCTGATAACATTACCCTCTCCAATAAGAGCAAGTTTTTTACAGTTGACAATGCTTGACAGCAATTTCTAGAGAATCAAGAGTTCCACAGAGAAGTTCCCAAAATTCTTGAATACACTTTTTCAGACATGGCATGTTATTTGAGTTTTGTCAAAAGAAAATGGTAACATTGTCAAGGAGCTCTCAATAAAGAGAGGTCATTGTCCTCTGAAGTATTTCGCTGTTGATGCTACTGCAAATCATTCTGCAAATCTGTGTGATCCAGAAGATTCTCTTGGGAAGTGACCTTCTAACTATATTAAAGATGCAGTGAAGTCTGATGTGATGATGGCTAAAGAGAGGCCATGCAGAAAATCTGTATGTGAGAGAGATATATGCTGCCAAGCCACATGGGATTCTCAGTGTCCTGTGCTTCATGTAAGCAAGCTAAGTAAACCCTGTTTCTGGAGGAAAAAAGTTTATTTCTGAAGAAAAACAAATCACCCCACTGTCCTAAGTTTTGAAGGGGACAGCAACAAACAAGAATATTTATCCACAAAAGGAAGAAAACAGGAAAACAGCTATCTATGCCATGCAATGCTCAAATCTATGCTGTGTTCAGAATATGTCTATTTAATATAAAATATGGAATGATTGCTCACTTAACAAGAGTTGTGTTCCAGATCTCAGTTTGTAGCTTCTTAACAAAAACTGAACAACACTCAAATATCTTAAAATAAAATGAACAGACACTAAACTGACCTGTCAGCCTCACCTCTGTGCCTGGGAAGATCATGGAACAGATCCTCCTAGAAGCTATGCACATGGAGGCCAGGGAGGTAATTCGAGATAGCCAGCGTGGCTTCACCAAGGGTAAGTCCTGCCTGACAAACCTAGTGGCTTTCTATGATGGTGTGACAACAACAGTGGACGGGGAAAACCAATGGACATCATCTATCTGGACTTCTGCAAAGCCTTTGACACGGTCCCCCACAACATCCTTAGCTCTAAATTGGAGAGCTATGGATTTGATGGGTGGACTGTTTGATGGATAAGTAATTGGTTGGATGGTCACATCCAGAGGGTAGCGGTCAACGGCTCGATGTCCAGATGGAGACCGGTGACGAGTGGTGTCCCTCAGGGGTCTGTACTGGGACCGGTGCTGTTTAATGTATTCATCAATGACTTAGCGAGATCAAGTGCACACTCAGCAAGTTTGCAGATGACTCCAAGCTGAGTGGTGCGGTTGATACATCGGAAGAATGGGATGTCATCCAAAGAGACCTGGACAAGCTGGAGATGTGGGCCTGTGTGAACCTCATGAGCTTCAACAAGGCCAAGTGCAAGGTCCTGCACCTGGGTCGGGGCAACCCCCGGTATCAATACAGGCTGGGGGAAGAAAGGATCGAGAGCAGCCCT
>NW_009258947.1:2937400-2967368 GCF_000687185.1 Egretta garzetta
CAGGGTAGGTTTAGACTAGATATAAGGAAGAAATTCTTTACAATGAGGGTGGTGAAACACTGGAACAGGTTGCCCAGAGAGGTGGTGGAGGCCCCATCCCTGGAAACATTCAAGGCCAGGTTGGACGGGGCTCTGAGCAACCTGATCTAGTTAGCGGTGTCCCTGCTCACTGCAGGGGGGTTGGACTAGATGGCTTCTAGGAGTCCCTTGCAACCCAAAACATTCTATATTTCTATGATTCTAAACACAGTTCACATTAATACACCCAAATCCACCTGTATACAGACCTTCACAGCAATCTTGCCACATCCTCAGGTCCAGTTTAGGAATTTCTTCACAGCTACTATATCCATGAGGGAATTCAGCCACCTTAAAGACATCATGTTGTACCCGGGTTATGTTATCACCATTGTCACACAAAACTCTGGCAAGAGATGTCTGCTTGATCTGGGTGAGCTGAGCAGGCGTGAACACACCTGGGTTCTCATACCATAACCTGTAATCTCACAGAAAAGAGAAGTTTGCTAGTGAAAAAACAAAACACGCAGTTTTTCAGAGACATTGTAATACTGTATTCAGAATGAAATTAATTATTCCATAAATCCTGTTCTCAGCTTTACATTGTATCTGAGAAAGTGATCCAGATGCCAAACTAAGTGCTTGGTGTCACTTCTGCCCTACTTGGTGTCATGCTGATACTCTGAAAGGGCCCAAGTCTTCAACATATCTCTTGACTTCTCTTCTAGTCCCATTTCAATGCTTTAGGCATCTCTGGACATCTAAAACAGCACTGTACTACCAAGTTTAGGGTTCCTTTAAGGTAGAGACTTAATTTACCATAGCTTTCTTTCTCCACTTCTTTCCTATGGGTATGAAAAAAAATTTATAGAGTTGCTGGGATCAGAAGAATGGTTAATCTATACCAAGTTTATTAATCAAGGTAAGTGAGACTGTTTAATTTACTAAGGAATTTATTTTCCTGTAAAACTATTTTAATGACTATATTAATTCAGGGACTTATTAATATATGCTTAGTTAATTAATTATATTGAGGGAGGAAACACTGTGGTTTTGAATAATTTATTTTGCATACATAAAGGGCTAAAGTTTTGTTATCAGCAGAAAATATAAATAATACATTACCGTGGCAGCCCTTGTAAAAGGAAATGGTTTAAGTTACTGCGCAGGATTTGAAAACATTTTACACTATTCTAACATATAAGAATTGCTCACTGTGATATCATTTACATCTCACAAAACTGTAAAATTATAGTTCTATATTGATACTTTTTCCACCAAAAATGAGTAGGAGGCTCTCTAAATTTTATGAAAAATCAGTAACAATTTTATACTAAACTTAGAAGAATGGTCAACAAATTTCTTTTTACCTACTTATTTTATCATTTTCATACGGCATTGGACAATGGTCAATGAATTTCCAAGTACTGAGATCAGAAAAACAGATTCTGAAATTTCCATCTTGACATGAAGTTAGGCTCCCTTCAAACATCACTCCTTTTCCCTGCAGAGGCACATTTGTTTTGCATGGTGCTGACAGCTTTGATCCTCTGCCCATTGTAAAGGCTTTTCAAAGAAGTGAGAGTTGCTTTCATTATGTCTAATAATATTTTACTATTTGCTGGCATGTTTCTTCAAAACATTTGTATTCTTTGGATAGCAGAATCTTTTTTCCTAAATATTCAATATTTTCCTATAGTTTCTAAATGTTGTTTCAGAAAAAAAATAAAGCAAAAAAAATAAAACCACCAAACTTTTGCTGGAAAAATGCAAATAGACACACAGAGAAAACCTGTATCATTACCCTGTTGTGACACAAATAGGTACTTGGCACCGGCAATCTGGAGCTCATACTGCATATATTTCTCCTTTTACTCCCTCTGCCTCCAGGCATGAGAGTTTTATGTTTCACGGCTTAATTTTTAAACAGATTTTATGTAAGAAAGTTGTTTAAAAAAAAAAAACATACAAAAAGGCTTGTGTTATTGACTACAGAAATAAAAAATACCATCTTAAGTAGCAATCTTATAACTTACATAAAGCCAGTAACATTAGATAAAGTGAATCAAATCTAATTTCCTCATTCTTCCTGTTTCCCTTTCGCTAGGGTGGGACTAATCAGCACATCCTTCCACTCTCATGCCATGCCATGTGGGATTCTAGGTCACAAAGTATGTTAAAATGAGGGAAATGCTGATTTTCAGATTCTGAACGAGTATGCTGAAAGTATGCAACAGACATTTGGCTGCTATACCAATAGCAATGACTATTTTCTTATTTCAGGTACTGTACAAACCAAAAATGAGAAATTGCTCATAATGTGCATGTAAATAATTTAGGAACTATTATCAAATTGTGTTCTTTGGGATAATCTGTCTGCTTTTAACACTCTTTTGGTGCACAGATTGCTGGTATTGAAATATGTATAGGGGTTATATACACAGAGTGACACATTTCCAAGCTGTGATTAAGAGATGGTGAAACTGTCTCAACCACCACAATTCCTTTGCCAATGAAATAATTCAATACCAATGAAAGGAGATGAGTAACATCCACTTTTCAGAAAGGTAAGTCACTTGAATAACTGGTAGAAGGGAACTCAGCATGTGTTGGCTGCAGTGCTTTTTGGAGGTCAATATGACACATTCACCATAAAAAGTAACAGATTTTAAAAAAATAATCATAGCTTCTAACAATGTTTTAAACCTGTATTATTCACCTTTTCAATTATATATTAAAATCATAAATGAAAATAAAATGCAGTTTGATTTAGAAACAAAACATTGCAACTGTTATTAAGCATCCTCAATTTAAAATTGCTTTTGGTTCCCATGGTATTTCCATTTACCTGTCGCCATCCCGAATACGCCTAAACTGTGTGCTTAACAGACACATCAAAGTTGGCCCCAGTCGGCTTCCTGGAACTAAGTCTTCTACCATTAGAGCAGGAAATAGGTCTATATTCAGTGGGGAACCATATAACCTATAAATAGAAAACCACAAATATTTAATCGCTAATATTTTACATTTATAAAATCATCAATATGTAGAAAAACTAAGGGCAAGACATATGAGCAACTCACTAAAAATGACAGTGGTAGTGATACATATTTTGTGAACAACATGTGGGTATTTATGCAAGGGTCTGCAAGTCTACCCCACAATTTCCTTTCTCCTAGTAGCTTTATTCTGATTTCTTAGAACCTTTTCTTTTTCAACAGCTTCTCTTTCCTGCCCCTGTGTACACTTTTTATTTTTACCGTAGCTGTAACTAATTCTCTGTCTGATTTTGTGTAGATGAGCTAGGGGTGGCAGGTAGCTGAAGACTTATTTTCAAACACTGATGCTCTAAAGAAGAACAGATAGTAGTACCCTTCACAGGTAGTGAAGGATATCCACACGAAAATACAGTGAACAATATTCCCATTTGGTTTAGTGTATGGAATGGACGGAACTGAACATGTAAATACTTGCATGAGACTGGCATTAAAGATGACCTTACACTGAAATAAGATTCATATTTAATAGCATTTATAAAAGCAGATATTTCCAATTAATACTTTAATGAACACATACAGTATATATTAACTTCCTATTGTTCACAGAGATGTAGAAGTGGAGAAATTATCTGCACGTGGGAATTTTTCACATCTATTTCCTGGTATGGGTGGAAGTTTCTTAAAAAATCCCTTTACCCCTTTCTTAACAAATATTTTCTTCTAGACAAGACATTTAGCTATTAATTTCACATGCACATGTAGATAGTTGATTGTTTTTCTTCACCTCAGGCTCACCTGCTAAGTTTTTCCCTGATTTCAGGATTCTTAATTTCATTTTTCAGATCTTCAAAAGTCTGAGCTGAAGAAAGATTACAGTAAACTCTAAAATCATGGTAGGGAGGAATTCCATGATCTCTGCCTCTCTGAATATTCATAGCTGCCAGATCTAAAGCCACAGTACGTGCCATGGAGAAGAGTCTTTCTGTTAATTCTGTATTGAGTAATTGTGATGGGACACGCATCTTACCAGCAACACCAAACAATCCCCTTAGAAGTGGATCAATGCCTCCTTCATTTACAATCCGAAATGGAGAGAAGAATGCCTTATGAAGAGGTAGATGGCCTTGTGGAATAGGTTCAAAGTTTTCATCCAGTCGATACAGAAAAGGATTAATGAGTGTGTGACCAAACCTAAAAGCGGCAGTTGCAAACTCATTAGTTATGCCAGAATTAACACTGGGATCATAACCCTTATATTCGCCAAGCATCTTCATGCCTACCTCTCCAAAGATCTTAGGTAGCCAGTGGCTAAATGTTATGTGTTGCATTTCTGCACCAACAATTTTGCGTGTTTCATGATATATTGTGTCACCATCCCAGTGTGGATTGAGTTTCAGCAGCTCTGTGGCAATTCTGTTGTGTTCTCTAAACCACAGCGTGTGGATGCTTGTAAGACCCAGCTGTTCATTTGAACGCTGATCACCAGCTAAAAAGCAGGGAATGGGGCTCTCATTTTCATCTTTCATACATTCTGTTGGTGGGCCAGTAGCAAATGGAAGAAGGGGCTTGCCAGATCTCTGTACGATGCCCTGTCTCAGAAGACCCCTTTGACTTGCCAAGTCTCTGATTTCTAGTGCTTCATGGTCTGAACTGCCATACACATTAGACGCATCGATGTATGAAGTCAGCTGGTTGATCTGTTCCCGTGGGTACACAGAATTCATCAGGAGAGATGTCATACCACTTCCACAAACTGGACTGGAGCGTACAAAAAACATGCAGCGTGCACCATTTCGAACTCTGGGATCATTTGGTGGTATCATGATTGAAAAGCATGGAGGATCATTTGTACAAACCGAACTGCAATGCTGACCATCCGAAAACCTGGCTTCACTTAGGGCAGCCACGGTGAGGTCAAGGTCATGGTCAAGAAACTGACCCCACTGCATGAGCATGTGAGTGTACTGGTCATCAGGAGTTATTGTTTCCGTTCCGATCAGAGTAGTTGAAACCAAGCGAGGCATTGGGAGTGCGTAGCCATTAGAGAGCCTCCTGGGTTCAATTCCCCGAGGCAAGTTAAATCCATTTTCATAGACTGACTTTAAGAGACGCTCAAAGGCTGTCAGAGAAGCACCCCACATGGGATGTTGAAGGTTGTTGCATGTTCCATCGTGTGTCCTGTACTTCTGGTGGAAGCACATATCTGAGCAGTTGTTCACTCGTCGATGGGCTGTACAGCCTGAGAGATTAGCTATCAGATTCAAGTACTGTGGGGATACAAGGTCGTTATAGTGATAACCTGAAACCAGAAGAGAGACAGAAAGAAAATGAAAGACTTCATAGATGCATAGTCCCCACAGATCATGAACTTATTTGAAATGTTATTTTATTATATTGCATTTCCCACCAGATTAAATATCCCTATTGTTTCAAAAGAACAATAGTAATCACATATGTATAGTAGATCACTAGGTCATTTGAGCAACCACCACTATCAGGTCAGGAGGAAATTTTGTAAAATGCCAATTCAAGTACGATTTTACAAAATGTTCACAAAAGGAGCTCATTACTTATTTGGTCACTTAAGAAAGCAGAGATATTTTCAGAAATAAAAGCCTCATATTGAGACAAATGGGAATTTTTCCCATGTTAGTAAAAGCATTTTAAAAACTGACAGTAACGTTTACATGGATTTCAAGACTTTAACTTTTTAGACTTGACAATTCACTGAACATTACTATTTTGTTTTGCTTTATTAAAGCAAAAGTTGCAGAATTTTAAGAAAAAATATTCAACAAAAAACACAAAAGGAGATAACCACAGGCAATATAGCTAAGCAGAGGAGTGGTAGTTAGGGCAGGTGGTGTGGAGTAACTCACATTCACATTACCCAGCACTAGTTTCTAAGGAAAACTGGTGTTTGTGTAACACTTGGCACAGGTTTCCTCTGCAATCCACACCACTCACCTCTGGGACTACAACATACTTAGTGCTTTCCTGCATTTTTTCTCAGTTCACAGAAAAATAATATATACAAAATATATACTGTAATTCATTAGAATTATGTTTTTATAAGTTCAAACCAGGGCTACGTGTTGCATGATCGCTGCTGTGGTATGACGGCATGTGGAGGACTGAAGACCATAATGCCTCCTAGTACAGCGTTGGGTGACTGCAAATAGCAGAACAGTCAAGCTGCACCTTGTCCACGCTGCCTATTAGGAGTCATTCTAAAAGTGTTTTTTTCTTAGAAACATTTGGGCTCCACTTCAGGAAAAAAAAGTCATTAATTTGGGCTATACCTACATTATCAACTTGTGTAGATCAACAGAAATGTGTCTGTAGAGTGAAATTTTTGATGCAGAGAAAGACATCCCTATTGTATCCATTGTGCAACAGAAGCAGGTTGCCTTCAGAAAATATTTACTTTGTTCTCCTGGACTGAATATGACCCTGGGCCACATTTTTCATTGAACTTGAAAAGAATCCACACTGTTCAAGACCATACCACAACTCGAACCAAAGTACCGTAAGTGGGGACAATTGGAGATTCACTTCAAATGGGCCCTGCTGATGCAAAGCATAGGCACACCCTGAGTAGATTAATGGACATACAGTGTGGATGAGCAAGGTTCCAGGATCCAGAAGAAAGCCCAGGAGGTAGGAAATTTGGCAGTGTAGATATACTTTTAGCTAACTAGGAACCATTTTACACCACTGTGGTTCTTGATCTGGAAAGCTTGCAGTCAGGAGTAAAACCAAAAAGCAGAATAAAGGCAGAAGCAAAAAAGGAAAGGAGTGAGGATACAGTGGTACTGTGTTCCCATGGGCTCAAGGGGTTTCCACCATGATGGTAATCACTCAGGAATATGAACTGAATCCATTTTTGCGAGATGTTAGTGCAGGCTAATTGCACAGAGTCGGGAAATGTTCCTTTTAGTCCCGAGCTCAGTCCCACTGTGCCTGCACAGATACCAACTTTCATCTAAATTCCACACATAAACGTGTGCTAGACACACTGCTGCTCTCTGCCAATGCAGGGCAATTTCAAACAAACTACGTAAAGCCCATCTTTGCCTTGAAAGGGCCTGGATTGCTCATAGCTGCTCACCTGGGGCAGGATCTATGTTTTCTCAGCCTCGGGCTACATGTACTAGGAGTGGTTTACAAGTCAAAGCAAAGGTATGAGAGACCTAGCGCTTGCATTAGGCAAAACCATCCTATTCTTGTAGACATACATAAATTATTTTATGGAAT
This sequence comes from Egretta garzetta, assembly GCF_000687185.1. Taxonomy (NCBI): domain Eukaryota; kingdom Metazoa; phylum Chordata; class Aves; order Pelecaniformes; family Ardeidae; genus Egretta; species Egretta garzetta. Next base: position 2,944,675 of record NW_009258947.1, read on the forward strand.
ACTCCAGACTACAAAAAAGAAAAATAAACCACCGAGCAAAACTAGTAAGCGCCACTGGGTAATGCAGCAAAACACACTATTTGAGGATATTATTGATAACATATTATAATGTGCTGGCTACTAGAGCAGTTTAGTTTTAAAAGTACACCCAGAAAACATATCTTCTTTATAATAACACTCCTTTTTAAATTATCTTCATTCATCATGGAGTTCTTTCCTTATGATCACTGTTCATGCAGTCTTTACATAAACACATCTGCTGTTGTTATCCTGGTTGCCACCCACATTTCTGAAATCAAGTTGTGAGTAAAACTTGATGACAATGAAAGTTTTGGGCGGCATGACCTTTGTTACCAACTTAAAATAGAAGGTTCAGCTTCTCTGTTTAGAAGTTCAAGTTGGAGGCAATGTTGCACCTGTGGATTAGATTCGATGCCTTTCTGAGCAGAGTGGAGGCTGCCATAAATGCCAGTCTCAGACCCTTAAATACCCATCACATTGTAGGCACTAAGTCAGGCTCTGTGTTCTAAAAGGCTGGGCGCTAAGCATTTCCAGTGCTTAGAAGCTGACCAGCTCAATTCACATAACATTAGTTATACTTTTTTCAAACTGCAAGGAAGATGTTTCATACAGTCACAGAAATATTTATTAGAAGGGACCTTTTACCCAGACCAAGCTATTGCTTGAAGGAAAGCTGTCTCCAGCACTGGATCGGCTCAGCTGCATCCATGTCTAGAGGGCTTGAAAACCTCCAAAGACTGAGTCTCCTCATCCTTTCCAGATGAGTTGTTCCGGCGCTGCACTGGCCTTCTAGTGAGAAAGTGTTTCCTAACATCCAACCTGAACCTTCCAAGCAGCAATTTGTGACCATTCCCCTAGTTATACAGTCTGGCACCGCAGAGGAGAATCTGGCTCCATAGTCTGTCCTTGAGATATTCCAAGATCTTATATTAAAAAAACGTCTCTGAATAGGAAATTGTTAAGTTTCTCAACTGTTCCCAGTGCAAAAGTGCTAAATAACACCTTTCATTGGGCTCTGCATTTTGAAATAAAACCAAATAAGGACAAATATGAGTATTAAAATCTGAGCATTAGGCTATTTAAATGAAAACAGATTTATTTTACTATTCAAGTTTCCCCTAAAAGCCAGGTTTCTATGGATTTTGAAGGGCTGAGAAACAAGCTCTGGTTGTGAAAAGACTTCCAGTATCACAGAAAGTTGCCTGATTTTATGTTCATTAATCTGTATTTGTATGCCTTAATGCCAGTTTTTGGTAAACTTTAGGTGACTGAATTTCATGATTACAAATCCTAGTGAAGAGTAGTCAAGCAGTTCTCACATATTAGATTTCATATATTCCTAATATTATGTTCAATATGCTTGCATATGCATCTAATCAGAGAACCAAATTAAATCGGGTTTGTCTTCTAAAACACAAGCCTTCAAAGAATTTTGAGTAAGTTTTTGTGGTACACAAATTATTTACTCAGCTCTAATAATGAGTTACAAGCTTCTTTTAACTAGCAAGTGTTACAGTATTCCACAAAGCTTGCAGTCTTTGGTCATATAAATACTGGCCTAACTCATGGTCAGGGTTAAATTTTTCGGAAGTTACAATAAATACTCAATTATAAACATCAAAAAGAATATAATAAGTAAAAATATTTCCTCTAGATTTTGAGTGTAGCTTTTGGCTATGACTCAAGTCTCAAAAGCTCTCCTAAAACTACCATTAGTTCCAAATGCTTTATTCGTATGTCTCAAGCCTATCCACACACATAACTACACACATCAGTTGTATATGCTCCAGCTGGAGTTCATGGATTTGAACTTGGACTTCAGTAACTAAAAGGTAGAAATATTAAACCTCTCAATTTTCTGCTATTTATAAAAAGCAGCAAAAACTGTATTTCTCATTACATCAGATTCAGTGTTAAGGAAACAATTGGCTTAGTTTGATATACACTTATAGAATGAGTGGCAAATAATTCTTTGAATACTATTGTGCTACATGCAGAAACCTTGGTTTGTAAAGATATGAATCCTTCTCGTTACATCATCTTTTCTCCTTGCTAAGGCACACTGACAGTAAATGGTTTTACTTGAAGAAACAAACAATACAAACAAAATACTGATTATTTTAATACATGACAGAAAAGTTTGTCCAGTAGAAGAATCTGAACATGAATTTTCCCCTAATATGTCAATGTGAGGAAAAATAAGAACACTTTACCCAAAGAGCTCAAACTGTGTTACACTGTAACATAGCAATATGCAAACCAAGGACTGAATTGGGCAAACATATATTTGGCATAGTTTTGCAAAAAGTCAAATACTGCACTGATTTCAATGTAATGGTTCTGCAATTGGGACCCAAACTCAGAAAGTAAATGTCTCCTGAAGTATAATGAATTAAGAAGGCAAATACACTTTAACACAGAAAAGTAAGGAAAGAGTACTGACTTGTTCCATTCAGGTCAACCATTAGACCATCTTGTACATGATCTTGAATAAGCTGTAACGTCCTTTCAAATATTTCCCCAGCTCTTGCTTGCTCAACAGTGTACGGATCCCTTGGGTATCGAAATAAGGCTAGCAAATCATTTGGAGAACGAGGACGACTGATAGACAATTTGAAAAAAATAGTAAGTATACATAGGAGTTACAAAAGAACAGTACTACATAAATCATGCAAACACTCAGCAACATGATTAGTACATACCTTGGTTAGTCATCTCAAAATGGAAGGCAAACAAAAAAAAAAGTTTAATAAAATAAGAAAATATTGAACATTTAGTAGCAATTAAACATTTAGTGCCCTTTTAATACACATTATCTCAGCATAAGAACTGCTGCAGCGAATAGAGTTCTCAACAGGAGCGTTTAAACAATAGGAAGCCTTATATATTATTCCCAGGACTAACCAGATGTTGGCAGTGTCATTTAAATAATAAAATGGCTTTTTGCTTAATAAATGTTCCATTATTTCTAGTATATACAAAATTAATTTTGACTTTTCAATTTACAAAAAAAAAAAGGATACCTGTCAAACAGATGTGTACGTGTTGAATTTATTGCTCTGTCAACAGTTGCAATTGCTTCCACAATTGAAGTTTGTACAAAAGGATCTCCATTTCGGCTGACATTAGGGACTACAGAAAGAGGAATTTACATGTTATTGCAAAAATGGCCACATACAAAAAGATACTTTTATAAAACAGAGTCTAGACACGACATCATTTCAGTTGTACAAAGTAAACTCCTGTTCTTTAAGCATCAGTTCGTCCAGATATAAAATTCTTAACCATTTTGGAATTCTATCAAAGCATATTACAGTAGAGAAAAATTAATTTAAAACAGAAGTTAATATAAGTTTAAGAGTCAGCTTACTTATGATTCTAAAACAAAATAAAGTGAAGATAAATGCATACAGCTTTTAACTGTCCATTAATTAGTCCTACGATTTCAAGTAAAATGACCAAAGAAAAAATTAATGATTACTAAGGGGTTTTTTTCTGGTGTGGTGTATTATCAGCTTTCATGTGTTGATATCAAAAGCCTGACCTATATCAGCTGAAATCAATGCAAGTATTCTTTTTGCTTTCAAGTAGTACTGAATTCAAGATAAGAATTTAAAGGTTTTACAGGAATGTATTACAAGTGAACAATACTGATAGACTGAGATTGCCTTTTAGAACACATGCATCAAATAAATTCAAAGAAATTTCACAAAGAAGTGAGTAAAACACAAAAACCCAAAATCTAAAAAAACCACAGAATTTTATAAATTCCCAAATAGCTGCATTAAATTAACATTGCTCCTCCCCTGAGCTCAGTCTAGTAAGCAACACACATATATTTTAAAAGGCTACAAATTTTCTATTTATTTTGATCACTACTTTGTTTTCTACTTTAAAATTACCTAGCTTTTTAAAACTATGTTAAAAATCACATGTTTCAAAGCTGTTTAACGACTCTGCATAATACTGGAAACTCGCTAATCCATAGGCCCATTCAGCTGCCTTTTTATACAGTACTCAGTTGCAGCTGGATGTTTGTACAACGTATCTAGGGCTAATAACCTCCCTTTCAGTCTAAACCAAGAACTACCAGATCCAGGGGCAATAGCTAACAATTTCCAGAGTGTGTTTAGATTGGAGAAGTAACACAGTGAGAAGGGTGAAGTAGGGAAAAAGTCCAAAGCAAATACACTGGAATAAAATCAGCAGATGTACAGAATCAGCTGACATAAAACCTGTTGTTTGCAAGTTCTTCATGACTGTCTCTTTCTCTTCTATGCAATATTTCATTATTCCTTCATAACTGGCAGCTTAGGCTGTGTCTATATGAGTTTAAGAATCCACACCTGGGTAATTGGCCTTAACTATCTATACTGTCAAATAAAACAGTCCCTGGCACTCTATAGCTGTAGCTGAAGCTCCCTTCTCTGCCCTGAGGCCAGCTGCCTTGGGCTGCTGACAACGTACTCGGGGCATCCAAGACTTGAGTTGACCCTTTCCACAGTGCCCAAGAGCAATAGTCCCTGACCTGTCCTAATTACCAACTGTACTCCTTGCTTGACAGCTTCATTTTCATAGCAATCATACAGAAACATTATCAGATAAGCTACTTATTTTAAGGAGAAATACCATTCACAGGTTTGCTACCCTCATTTGAGTTGTGTCAGAGAGTGCTTATGTGCCATGAACCACCTTAACACTGGAACATTGCAGACTGTAAAAATCTGGTGGCTGGTTACCTTCCCCAGTGCTGTCTACGACAGATGTAATCTCAGTGTTCACTTTAGATATGTGTTTTGCAGAGCTATCTTTCTGAGTAATGGTACACATGGGCTGAATTATAAAACTTGGTCAGATGTTAACTATACTGTACTTTATTTTCATTTGGACTATTTGCTGCCAGTAGTTCTCTTTTTAGACTGATAAAAACTAAAAGTTAAAGCTCTGCAAGCCTTCCATATAATACCTCTTTTTTTGGGGGGGGGGGGGGGGGGGGGGGGTAAAAAGGGGCAAAAAAAAACAGGATTGAAAAATGGCAATTTTTTTAAGCAATGAAAACTTAATCCACACACATCCTGCCTTATGCTTAATCCAGAGACTTTTACATAACAACAGAAAAGGACAGAGGAAAATAGCAAAAGAAAAGCGTCTTTAAAATATTATCAAACAAGGCCAGCAAACCTTCCCCCCACTTCTATACACTTGACTTTATTCTGTCTCAATGTTAACAAAACATTTTTGTGCATTAGCAACATTCATAAAACATTAAATTTGTTTAAAAGAAACGTTGACATGCAAGTTTTTAGGCATTTCTGGTTATGCCATTATTAATACTATTCAGATAGCAAGTATCCAGTACTCTCCACTTGTCCTCCTTTGCTTCTCTGACAGCTTCATATCTATAGCAACCATTGAGAAATAGTATCTGATACCCCACAAGTTTTAAGGAGAACCATACTTTACATTTTCAGACTGAATGCAGACTAATCAAGGGAGGTTTCACTAATTTTAGATTTATTGATGTTACAGTTTATAAGAAAAATAACCACATTACAACTAAACACTGCAGATCAGCTAGCACGAAGTTTTGTAGTTTGCTAATTTCAGCAGATGAGAATGAGCAGTTGACACCTGCACTAAGTGAATGAAACTGGTTTCCATTGGGTTACAGTTCAACTGATGGTTTCATTTTTCAGGGATCTTATTGATTTGAGCTCTGGCTAATCTCTTTTTTTAAACAAAAAATATTTTTTCTATGCATCTCCAGAGTAACCAAGATGAACTGATTTTTATGGACTTTTTTCATTCACAAACTTCAGATATATAGATGAAAACTTATCATTGAATGATTTCTAGTCCTGCAATTTTTCTCTGAGAAATCATCTTTACAGACTGAAGAAATATTATTTTTCATAGAGGAGGGGATAAACTGATAGTCTACTAAAAGCAACTTAAGCCAGGGAACATCACAGTTTTATTGATACCATGTGATTGATATCATGGTAAGCAATACATTAGAAAAATCACTGATAGATATTCATGAATTTAGTAAACAAAACCAGACCATCAGACATAACACTGGGAAACAATATCCAATATGTTGAAGAAATCAGTGCTCAATACCCATTTTCAATGATACATAAATATTGTGTCATATTGTCTACTGAAAGGCAAAAAAAAAAAAAATAAAAAAAAAATCACAGTTTCCTTAATATTTTCCAGCAAAATGAGTCTGAAAAATCAGCAGGTTTACTCAGTAAGTCAGAAAAGCATTAGGGTCAATCTGTGTAACAAAGTTATTTCCTCAGCCTCTGAGCCTAATTTTCAACCAAGTGCTGTAAGTGCCCCTTTAAAGATTCCACGGGACTTTTTGTGAAGTTATCCCTAAAGATTAGACTGTGTATTCAACTAGCAAATTCTAATAGGTCCAAATAATATCACAAGAGGAAAGTAGTATGACTAACTGGAGCCCAAAGCATTGTTTGTTTTGAAGCTTAACTCCTAGAGACATTTTGGCATCTTACTCACATCCGTGCAGATAGTTGCCTGAATTAAGTGAAGAAAAAAAAGAAAGAGAGCGCATTACGGGAGAAAAAGAAAAATATGAATAGAAGAAAGAATTTAACATTTTATTAACTTTTTTGCATCTTACAGTTAAGCAAGTAGAATAAAACTAATAATCTAACTCATACCTCTGATTTATACACCTTACCGTTAACACTAAGCACCATACTAACAGAGGAGTATCCTATGGTATTCCGGGCAACACATTCATATCGACCTTCATCAGCTGTTCCAACATCGCGAATGGTAAGAAATCCCTCTGGACTGACATGAAATTTTCCACTCTCAGTTACTTGTACTCCATCCTGCAGCAAAGCACAATGCTTAATTATTCTAAACACCCTTTGTTTTCAAACTTTTGAATTTTTGTCTTCTTTTTCTCTGTTATTTTCACATTTTATTTTATATTTCTATCTTGTATGCCAGGATAATAGTCAAAGAGATTGAGATAAACTTACATAAAGAACTCACACACTGTTACGTTGACAGGAGGACTTGCATATATTTCTAAATTGTACGGTGTGTTTATTTACTTTTAAAATTACTCATTATTATAAACCAAAGTATTTTAATAGTTATAGGACCTTGCCACGTAAAATTTAAGATCCAAAATAAGATAGGACCTCTTGAGAACATATATATTTGATTTTACTCAAAATTAACCAACTAAAAAAGATCTCAAGACCTTTATATGTATCAATTCTTCATGCACTATGCATTTAGAAGCTCTTTAAGGTATATTAAAGTACATTTTCTAGTGCTCACTAATTGAAGAGAGGACGATAATCAGAAAAATTGAAGATCAATATTAGCAACCCATTAATTCACTGGTAACTGCTAATGACTAACTAATAGTTTGACATAACAATGATTGCACCAATGGAAATCAAAGCCACAGAGAGGTTACCAAAGAGTTACCGAAACATGTCCTAGTTGGAAATGTTAACCTAACACTGTCAAAGGGCTCAGCAATACAGTGGGTTTTATTTCTTTATTATCTATATTATCTATAATATCATTGAAAGTGTGAATATTAACAGGATATTTGCACAGAACTGTCACTAAAATGCACAGGCCTTTTAAGGCCTACATTATGAATTTCAGCTGGTCTGTATAATGAATTGCATAACCATATATATTTATATATTTATATCTACAAAATTCAGGCTTGGTATCTGTATACATGCTCTGTATTAAAGAAGATTTGCTGATGGAAATTCAGGTAATGTTTTCAGACACCGGAGCAAGCAATGATTTGACATTGTGCACTTTAAATAGCGAGTTACAAAGAGATGGAAAGGCTGCTGGCTTTCTGCACCAACCAAACAAATACCTAGTACCTTATTCCAAGTAATTACTGGCTCTGGCTCTCCTTGAGCACTGCATGGGATCTGCACATTTGTGCCAACCTCCACTGTCATGTCACTGGGAACACTGGCAAATACAGGAGTCACTAGAAAAACAAATGATGCATTAACAAAGTATGAAATACAACTTGTGCAAAAGATGATCTAAAAAGAGGTCAGCACTGTTTATTTTTTTCAGTTACCCAACATTTCTTAATCTATAACCCTAGTCTCTCTACAAGTTTGTCTTAGAGATAAAATTCCTTATTCCTGATGTCTGCTTCAGGCTGATTTTTAAGTACTCTTAGCTTCTAAAAAACCAGGCTAGTAGTTGCCAAAACCAAAACAATTCCATAAATTAAAAGCTCTGACAAAAATTTCTGAATAGCTAAATTTGAACAAAGTCACCGGAATGAGTATCCTATCAGCGTCTATCAATTTTCTTAAGTTTTAATTTTTCAAATAGCAACAACAGTGATTTCTTAGCTGATAAAAGCAGAACTTTCCACAACTCATTCAACTTTGATACTCCCAGCCCAACTTGCCAAGGTGCTAAGCTTTCACAGGGCTCTCACCTCCCTGACACCAATGAGCCCTAGGCCTTAAAACATCAAAAAATCAACTTCAGTTTTAAGGACACAGGATACACAGTCACCTAAATACAGTGTGAAGAAAATGAATGCATTTTCTAATCCTAATTTCCTTCAAAACCAGATTGATATCCAGCGCTCAGATATCATCATGAGAAGCATATACGAGATTATGAAGACATTAAGAATTTTATTTCAGCTGTAACTTATCGTTATTTTGGGGGAGTACAAGTGCTTTTACAGAGAAGTATTTGGCCACACAGCATACATTTGTACTACCAACCAAATCTGGCCCTGGTGTTAAATTGTTTTATATGCAAACAGCTATCAAGGAGCAGAAACCGTTTCAAATAAGGCACCCAGAGGCAGGCGCCCAGCACTGGGAGGTAAGAGAGTCTGGCTCTGTGGATGTGAGCCATGTCATGCCAGCAAACAGACCTGGACCATTAATCTGTATTCATTAATACAGATTTACCCACAGTGACCACTGACCAGACATTCCTCAGATGAACAATCCTTTTGTTAGAAGCCCAGAAGAAAATGTTTTCTCTTCTTGCACAACTGAAAATAGCATTGCAATGAATGTATGGAGAGCTCCAATTTCAGACTGCATATGCAGCCTTCATCCTTGTATTTACTATCTTTTGGTGACTGGATTTTGCAACCTGAGTTACACAAAAATAATTTTATTGAACTTAAGTTCAGTGAAGTTTAACACAGCTGGAGGGCTAAAAAACTTTTTAAAACTGAGTTTTGTTTTATGGAATTTTAGTCAACGATTTTATATAGGTGAAAAAAACCCTCAATTTTGACAACTCAATCTCCCAGTATTACTCTTAACTAAGAAAAATCGACGGAATTTTTTTCTGACAAACATCTAAACTCAGGAAGACATTTGAGTCCCTTTCACTAAAATACTGTTTAAAATGAGGTCACTAACAAGAAATGCTTTGAATTAAATGTTTAATCTCCTTAAGTTTAGTTAAACACCAAAGCGCTTAACTAAATTACAAATATGAGTCTAACCCTGGAAGTCGCTTACTTAGAATTTACTTGAAGAAAAGGATAAGAAAAATTGAGCGGTTTCTTTTTTTTTTCCCCTGTGCCAGTTTAAGTATAGGAATGACTTTTCACTGTGCAGGTCATTCTGCCATTGTAAAATAAAGTGTTCTCTTTCTGGACATCAAAACATTATGTTAATAACACTATTTAGTTAACAGCATAGAGTCTTATAAGAAACTAGTCTTTTCACAAAACAAAATACTTTCCCATGCATAGGAACACAGTCATCCACAAAGCAAACCTCCGTTCTTTACAAAAAAAGAGTAAATCAGATAAACCTCTTTCACAGCAGACAGATTGATCTAAAGGAATGATACTCTGTACAAATACTGATAAGTATCCGTACATGTTATTTATTACAAACCACCTGGAATCCAAAAATGGACATACTCAGAAACAACGATCAGAAATGAGAAATGTTAGCAATACCCTGAACAGCAAGTTTTCTAAACAATGAAACATACAGCCTCATTCTAACAAGCTTTTATCAAAAAAGGCCGTGTTTAGTTGTAAGCTTAATGTAGTCTCCAAGTGACTTTGAACAAAGACTATAAGGGCACACTCCCCCACATGCTCAATTTATAAAAACTAATAAAACACCTTATAATTCAAAATCAGCAACTTAGAATCATTGTAAAATGCAGCGAAAGACCTGAAGAAAAACCCAAGCACTATTCAAGCTCTGTTTCAAAAGCTTTTTTAATTCTAAACAAAGATGAACGACTTCACATCACATTTTGTGTGCCATCAGAAATAATTAATTCTCAATCTTACATTTTAGGGGAAAAAACAAAAAAATCTAACACAGTACTATGTATTTTAGCTTAAGCTTAAATCTTTTGGTTTTTTTTTCAGCAGCTGTACATGGAGAACATACCTCTAGGCTGTACGGTCAGGTATACAACAATTCGTTGAGATCCAATAATGTTGACAGCTTGGCATTCATACTGTCCCTGGTCATGCAGAGCAACCCTTGAAATCCTTAGGGTTCCAGAAGATAGAACTAAATGTCTTCTGTCAACAGACAACTGGCCTCCTGAAACACAGAGCAACAGCATGTGCTATTTATAGCAGTGCAGAACAAAGTCCTATTTCTGAAAAAGGGAAATTCAGAAGATTTTAAATTTGATAAAACATTGGAAAAAATTAAAGTATCTTAAAAAAAAAGTTTGAAACCTCAGAAGACAAACATGCAAAGCAAAAAAAAAAAAAACAAAACACATATGTATGCACACAGTCATAATCCTGATCTCTTCTCTGTTTGTGGTAGAAAAAAATAATTTCATTTAAGGAGCGTGATAAAGCATCCGAATGACAAGGAATCATAAGAACACCACCAATAGCTATTACTGTTTGTTTCATATTATTGCCATGTGTAAGACACAATTCATCTCATCTGCCTAGGCCACCTCGAGAATCCATAGAAAAATACATACAGCCCTGAAAAAACGGAAAATAACAGAAATTAAATAAAAGGCACATCAGTGTCCGTATCCTATTCTTCATTTCTGGACATTTCATTTGATTGGAGCAATCTTGGTAGAGGGAGAAACAGGGACATTATCAGCATCAAAATGATCGAGAGTTTGTTAAAAATCTGCTTTATCTACCATAATTTAGAATTTGCTACGAGTTGTTTTGCCTGCTAGACCTATTTCATTTGATTCAACCGGAATATTTACTTACTGATAAAACATCCACTACAGTATTTCTTCCTGCTGGATTTGACTTAGTGCCTTTACAGCCACAACCTGATAAAACAGTTAGCAGAGTGCACCCCATTATTCCTGCCAATCCACAGTAAGTGACAGAAATGCAGTTATGCTGATGCAGTTACAGGTTGGACTGTTCTCATTTCTGAAGAGAGCACATCCCACCTAATTTCAGATCTCCAGTTAATGACAGTCATCTCCGTTTCTTCTGCAGTAAACCGGCAGTGATAGGTATTGCCATATGTGATTTGTCTCATACTTATTAAACATTTATTATTAGGAATCTATTAAGGAGACATATTTTAGTGACTCTTTTTTATTGAATAACAAAAAACGCTTGGGCAGCTAACTTCTGTGGGACACCTTGCCTCTTCTAGCTAAAGCAGAAAGAGAAAGAGCCCTTCCTTCAGAGACTGAAGCATCTAAACAAATACATGCGATTCCTTTCAGTGCATGAGTGATTCCAAAATGACAGCTAAACTATTCTAGTAGTTTAAAAGTAAAAACAGAACACACTTACCTCCTTTAGTCCAGGCAATAACAGGCTGGGGATAGCCTTGTGCTTCACAAGGGAAGTCAACGGTTTGTCCCTCAATCACTGTTTTGTCTTGAGGAGTGACAGTAAACTGAGGAAGAGCTACAAAAGAGAAAATAAACTGGTTAAAAAAAAGAAACAACTGAAAAATGCACGACTGTCTGAAATTACGTACTGTTTCCTGTGTGACTTGAACAGCTCATATTGGTGGGAAAAGAGATGCTAGTGGGACTCTTTCACATTGTGGCCACTATAGGGCAGAGAGTTACGCCAGCCACTTGTGTAAAAGGAACATCTCCCTCACAACCTGGCCTTGATGTCAGTGAAGGCCTCTGGGATCTACTGCCGTAGATCCAAAATAAGAGATTCTGTAAGACTTGTAGAATCAGAGTGTTCCCTGGGCTAAAAATACCTTCTTCTCTTTCTCTCAAAAAATCCTCATCTAAATTGTGCAGAAAATGCAATGTAGGCAAAACCATCCTGAGCTGCTTGTTTTCCTCTTTACACAAAAGGAAAGCGGTGAGTGGAGTGTGGGCCAATTTCTGCAGTAATATAATGGCATTATCGGTGTGAGAAGTAATTTGTTCAGCTCTCAAAGCACAATTATCCATTGGTGAATAATAAATGAACAAAACACATGGACAACTGAACTCATTAGCAAAGCATTTGCAACTGAACCTGCTTACCAACTAGAGATCAGAACATGAGAACAGAAACAAACTTAGAAGTTACCCAAAATGTTTAGCAAATAGAAGTTCCAGCATGAAAACATTTGCAAAAAATATTCTCCATATAAATATTGGAGTCTTTTGAGGTGTTCGCAAAATACTTTATATTCATACTATTGACATACAATACCAAAATTATTGTGATTACAGTAAGGTAGAGTACTTTGACTTTTGCTTTGCAGAAAAGCTATGCTAACACCTCAGCTGGCACAATGATAGTTTCCATAAAACGCAGTTCCCACATTCTCTGAAGTGTCTACAAAAGAAAGGCAGCACAGATCTGTACTCAAAACTCTATTTCTAGTACACCAGGCACAAATACTAATCTCTAGGACTGCTGCCTGAAACAGAAAAAATTTAATCCCCACAAATTTGACACTGCATGTTTATTCCTACAGGCAAACAAAAAATAATAAGAAATACACATTTCAAAACAATATACTAATCAATGAAACAACTTTCAGAGAATTAATACATAGTATCTTACTCTGAATGAAATGTATAGCAACTTCCCTATGGACTACACTAGAATAGTGTAATTAAAAGAAAAAAACACTTAAAATTTTAGCTTGTCTCAGACAGTTCAGAACAAAAAGACAAAACCCACACAATTTAAAGTAATATACTAATATGTTTTACAGCATGTCACTCCTAGTTTAACATTACTCACCTTGGACTATGATGTATGCAGTCGCATGGATATTATCTATGCTGTTAGTTGCAAAACAGGTATACTCGCCACTGTCCTCCTGCTTCACATTCTGTATGTACAGTCCTCCTGATGGAGTTATCGTGATGCGAGGGTCACTTGGTAAAGGGGTTCTGTCGCCTTTGGTCCAGGTAATTCGTGGCTGAGGGTGCCCAGTTGCACTGCACTCCAGTGTAACACTCTCTCCAACTAGCACTTCGGTATTTTGCGGGTGAATCACAAAACTTGGCCGGGCTGTGAGAAAAGAGCAATGCCTAAATATGTCTTTCAGCTCACATAGCACTAATTTAGCTAAACATTCCAATAGTTTGGGGAATCTAGGAGGTTTTTTTAATAGCTCTGTTCCAATATACTTCTAATCTTGGTGCAAACTCTACTTTACTTTAAGCCTAATCTAGCTGCAGACATTTAAAAATATCAATCGATAAAAAATGAAAGCTCATATAATTGCACTGGTGTTTTTTCCTAACTATCATTGAAACAATTTTGGAACACTTCCTTCTCATTTGCTGATCTTTATAAAGGTCTCTTCAGAGGCATAGACACTGACACCCAAAAAACAAACTGGCTAAAAATTGCCGTAAATGCACAGAAAGACAAAACTGATTAAGCTACATTTTAGTAACTTTTCCCAACTACATGTGTGCTTTGCAGTGACATTTTAAGTTTACCTGATGCTGAGCGTCAGAACAAAATTTTCTCACAGCATAGTTTGCAATTTAGAAACACTACAGTCCTAGATGGGAATTTAGTGCTTGCAAACATGAAGCATTGGCTAGACAGAGATCCAGGCTAAAAAGCTCCTGAGGAAGGATGGCTGCACAGGGAGTGCCAAAGCTTTCATGACTGGCCTGTTTGGAAACTCGTGGTTTTCTGATGTCCAGAGAGAACATTACTGCACCGAGCAACATCACAACCTATCTACAAACAGCCCACACACCTATCATCAGAATTGCATACTACAATAAAGATATTAATTAACTGGCTGATTTGCTTTTTTGTTCTAGAGATATTATAACTTCATGATCTAGTTCTTAAGATGCCCAAGCACAAGAAATCTGCATGTCAAGAACATTCAAGAGCCAAAGCATTTTATTTTTAGCACTCTTACAATTGAAACAATTCTCTATCCGAACGCAAAATTCAGACTTGATGTTCTTTACCTGGTGACTCAAAGTACCTAAGAGTAACTTCCTGGGTTTTCACTTCTCCAGCCACGTTTTTTGCCATACACTGGTAAATGCCTTGGTCTTTTTCTTGAGTATTCTGAATCATTAATGTGCCATCATCTAGCAAGTTTAGACGGGAATCTTCTTTCATACTGAGCTCATTACTGTGGAGAAAAGAATCTGCTGGAGTTAAACCTTTAAATCACAAGCACAGAAAATTGTCAAATAATAAAAACCCAAATATATTATCTGAAATAACTTTGGGGAAAAAAAAATTTACTGTGTTAAATAAAATACTAGAACTTTTAGTTTTCTCTGAAAGAGAAGAAGAGAAAAACCAAAAAATGAACCAATTTCGCTTATGCAAGTATTACATCTTCAAAATGAAAAGCCAAAATACTTTTATGAGTAAAAGCTTACAAGGAAAAAAGTGAACAAAATACACATACCTGGTCTCATTTTCTTTTAAGGCTGTTCTAACTGGCCAATCAATTTAAAATGTTTCACTGGAAGTACATAAGTTCAACACTGGAGATACTTCATACTAGGGGAGGGGTCAACTGCTACAAAACCATCTTTGTACCAACCTCTGTCTGGATTGCTCAAGGAGTGCTAATGATAATTTGTATAATTATAATTTGTACTGGCTCAAAACCTAAGTTAAGATCAGGTCTTCAGGGTATGTCACAGATAGATTTCTGTGACATTAACTAAGACCAGTTAAGGGTTTTTATTAAAGGAAATGTTTCTCACTCCATCCCTTACTACATGATAAAGAAAGCACAGAGGAGGGATGAGATCTCACCCCCTATGAACAAAACCCAGCCTGACTGCTGATCTATTCAACACACCGCTCAACAGGTCAATGGCTTTTGACTGAAATCTTGCCATATTCAACTACCTTGCAAAGAGCTTTGCTTTCATTCATGCAGTCAGGAAACAAGCCAGAGTCAATAATCCCACACCCCAAGCTCAAATTTCTTCTTAAAACTCTTTCATATGTGTATTCTGAATACATGTTTTCTTTGTTTATTATAAAAAGTACAAGAGCCAAAGAAAATTTTAACAAAATAATTATACCATCCAAGTTCAAGGCTCTGTTCTTGACATAGTCCACAAACGCTGTACCCTTGCTACATGTGGGTTGTCACTGACATCAGCACAAAGCTACTAAACCAGGACTCTACACTGTTCCATTTTATCAGCAACTAACAAACTAAAATAGTTCATTTGCTAATATAAAATGCAAAGGAATGTATTTTCCAGATCAGGTTCTCCATTTGTAGAAGAGCATTATTAAGCCAAAGTCTGATTAGTCTAGTGGTAAACTCATAATTCATGTGTTCAAAATTCAAATTTAAGGGGGGGAAGATGTGCTGCCACGTGACTTGTTCAGCCGTGCTCTGCCCAGCACTACTGGAGGGAGCCAGGCACTGGGCAGAGCTTGAGCAGCCACTCTGCAGTAGGCTGGCCCTTGGGCTGCTGAAAGACATGTCTTTTATAGACCCTTCCCTTCATCCCCTAAGCAGTGAGGAGAAGCAATGGAGCAGGTTGCCCAGACAGCTTGTGCCACCTCTATCCTTGGAGGCTTTTAAGACCCAGCTAGAGAAAGTAACCTGGTATGATCCTGCTTTGAGCACAAGGTTGCACTGGAGACCTCCTGAGATCCCCTCCAACATGCATTACCCTACAATCTCGTGATACAAGTACTTGCCTGCCCTCCATGTATTGGTCTGGGGAGCCTGGAAATTGATATATCTCTCCTCTCCTGGAATGGAGCTACACCTTGGAGGAAAGCTGCCCCAAGGAGCTGGGGCTCAAGGAGGACGTCTGAAAACTCTTATCCACCTGGAGTCCCTTCAAAAAGTAGCTTTTTCTCTGCCTCAAAATGTAATGCAAACAGACCTGCACAGAGTATGCAAATACTAGCTAAACCCACAAACTGCATGTGCAACATGTCCACATTGGATTGCCTGGTACTCACATATAAATGATTTACAGCTTTACAGGTGCAAGCAGCTTTGCAGGTATAATTACAGTTGAAAATCTTACCAATAATATTATAGTCATAAATTAATAATTTCTAAAGTTATCAGCTCTTAAGCATTTTGAATTACTAATAAAACAGATATGGGCCCTTATTACTTCATATACTTCCTTTAAATATATGTTTCGGCTGTAAATGTTTCATATGTCAGCAAGTAATGCGTGTGGACATGCACCCAGAAATGTACTCACACACAGACAAGCATATTTACATCAAGATTCTCTCTTCCTCATTTAAACTTACTTGTTTCGAAGCCAGATAATTTCTGGTTTAGGATTGCCTTCAGCTCTGCAAGTGAAGTACACTGTATTCCCTGAGGTAACGTCCACATCCTGAGGCTCTGATGTAATTCTTGGCCTCTCTGTATCAACAATAAAATGCATAAGGAAGTCTTACTTGGTTTAAAACAACTAAAGAATGGTAAATAAAAAGTTTTCCATACACCTTGTAGAAAAGTATTTTTCACAAATGTTTTAACTTAAAATATTTATACGCTTAATCAGGATTAAACACACTTCTCCCTATGCAAAAGGGACTGCGGGCTTTCCAACCTCCTCCATTACTCCTGAGGACCTTTTAGCAGACTGGAAATAGATTGTGCAAATTTGTATCAGGTTCTAACGTAGCTGTTTTATTTATTTGAACAGAGGCTCAATTTTCTTATGAAGGAAAAACTTTAAAGCAGCAAGCACAAGTGCCGTTTAAAATAACTTCCTCTAGATAAGTATCAGAGCCTAACCTGCCTCCTACAGAACAATTTGTCCAGCTTGCTTCCTGCAGTTTCCATATTCAGGCTCTTTAGATGTGTAGAGAGCTGGTAAGATGCCATATGAATTATTCTTGCACCAAATCCCATTTTTGGTGTATTTTTCAAGAACCTTGTAGACACTTACAGTCGTAATTCTCATGATCATAATCATATTCAACACATAAGCAAAAGGACAATTTACTTATTTTATATCTTGGCCTCGTCATGTGGCTGGGCAGGCAAATGCCCATAGCTTGATGAGAAATCTGCATTTTGATTTTGGAACAGAAGAGGTGCAGGGCCAAGCCCTGGGGTGCCCAGAAAACTGCACCCCTAAAACTGCGCCCCTGAACTGAAGGAATACAGACGAACAAAAGAATTACAGTAAAAGGGACTATCCATTAATCCTTCAGTGACAGAGGATTTTAGCGCCTGTGCAGGGCACTCCTTTTAAGTATAGCTCAGAAGAAAGTGGCCTGACCCCAATGCCAATCATATCAAGAAGAGTTTTAACAATAAGGTTTGTGAAATCAGGAGCAATTCTGTACAGCTTTTTTCTTCCCTCTCCCTTGTACAGAAGGGAATAAAGGACACCAAACAATATTAACATAATACCAAAGACCCTAGTTGACAATCCTTTTATGATCAAAACTGAAATATAAAAAGGAAAAATAAACTATTTCTGGATAATCACATTTAGTTCCTCAATGAGAAATTTCAAATATGGCAATATTTGTTACATTAAAGATAGGCTGAGGAGTAAAAGCAAGCAGTTCTGTAAAAAAAAATATAGCTTAGATACATTTAACACATTAAAGAAGCCAGCAGGAAGTGGCAAACCCACCACAGTTAAGCTCTTCTGGTGTTATCGTGGCCACTGATCTTCCCTGGATCCTTCGTGGATACTCACAGGTAGCTGCTGCTTGAGCATTACCCGACTCTGCGTACGTCTTCAACAGCTCTGCCAGCCACAGGATTTCACAGTCACAGTGAAGAGCGTTTGAATCCAAACGTCTGCACAAAACAAGAAGCAACCACACCTGTCAGCAAGCTCTGACTATTGTGTTAGGATCGAAATGGTTCTGCAATACCAGCAGTGCCTTTATCTGTGAATACAGACAAGGGGCAATAACAGAATACAGGTGATGGTTACTTGCTCATATGCATTCTGGTAGTCTTTATTACAAAAATGAACGTTGTTTTTACTGCATGGGTAAGACTGTGTTCAATATAGCAAGCATCTAAATGTTTCTTTTTTAATTCTAGCATTCAGTGAATTAATCAGGGTGTATTTAGATGTTAGACAAACTTTGCCTAAATAAGGAACTTATACCATTCTCCCCACATTTCTTCTGTTGAATACTAATTACTGTAGTACTCACAGCTAACCTGACATTTTTACAACTTCCTATTTTGCTGATCAGGCAACTGAGACAAAGACCCGCAGTTTTATTCAAGCATTAAGCTCTTGTTGAGTTCAGTGGGTCAGTAACTTCGTAAAACACCTGCCTATTGCAGATAACAAGAACGCATAAATTCTGTTGACTTTCTTTCCAGTAGCAGAGGGCCCTGTTACTATGTGGAGCACTGCACTTTCTGGTGGAGGGCCCTGTAGGAAAAAAACCCATTAAGTACAGAAATCTGTACCATTAAATATATCTATACATAAATTGGAAATAAAGTTGCATGACAAAGCAAACTCAGTTTGGTATATCTTTGGGGGTCATAAACTTTTTGATCATATTGTCTTTTAATATTTTTTTAACCTCTTGTACAAAGAGTTATTTCTCTAGATATTTTTTCTTCCCTGTTCTCCTATGAAAAACAGGCAAGAATGAACAAAACTATTTTACAAGCTACTGTACAAACGTCTCCCAGTATATCAGAAGTTATTGGTAGAACTTCAATCCAGAACATGAACGTCACAGCGTGACCCTTAGGGATAAGCTGTCCCAAGTTAGAAGACATCAGGTCAGTCTAGCCCAGTGTCCTGTTCCCCTAATAGCCACTATTAAAACTCCCCTTTACCCAGGTATTAGGTGAAGAAGAATCTCCTTCTGTTTGCTTGAACTCCACAGGACTTTAAGGGAGGTGTGAGTGAAGTAGCTACTATGGAAAGTGTGTTCATCATCAAGATTTACTTTATTCTGCCTTTCGCCCACAGTTAAAGGTAATGTTTCAGAACTGTCCTACACCAGCAGTGCCACAAGACCCCTTGAGATCCCCTCTCCTGGTAGAGCTGGCGCTGTGACCTGCCGCACAGGACACCCTCGGCAGTCCTCCCAGAAAGGGGAATGCATGCACGACTGCCTTCCTCAAAATGGCACTCTTGGATAATTTAAAGAATGTTTATCCTAGGTCAGTGAAGATCCGAAATGAGGGATGGAAAACCCTCTGAAAGTCACCTTACTATGGTACTCTTATTGAGTTTAAGTTTTCAAATGCTACTGAGGGACTAAGAAGCCCCTAATTTTCCAGGTTAATGGCATTTCAAGAACTGGCTTCTTAAGTTGCTTTTGAAAGTAATACTTATATCCTTAAACCACCAAGCACCTTTTCATAACCATGTTTTTATCATCAGATAAAGACAAGTAAAACAATTAAGAGAAAATACCAAAATAATCAAATATTGAAAGAGATCATAGAAGGATCATCCAGTAAGACATAGACAAGAGGGGAAAAAAAGGCCCCACAACCCCCCAAACCAAAGAAGGATCCGTGTATATTATTTATTCTACAAAACAAGACCGTATGATTACAAATAATTCCAAGACAGGAAACAAAACAATGGATTTAGACAGTCACTAAAGACGGTAGGATATGAAGCAACGGTCTCAATCTATGTACATAATCAACTGGAGCACAGCTTAGAAAAAATTATTTAATATTTAAAACAATTACACATTGAAAGGCATTTGCAAGAAAGATAAATATTACAAGATAAGATACAGTATAATTAGATTATTTAAACTTCCCTTAGTTCAATATTAATTCAATTTACTTACAGTCTCTTCATAGATTCTAAGTGACTAAATGTTCCAGGAATCAAATGAGCTATTCTGTTGTTATGCAAAAATCTGTTAAAAAGCACAGAAATATGCATGTAATAATTCAGATTTTGAGAAGTACTCATTTAACTTATATTCTTCTGGAAGTCCTTTAAGAGAAAGTAATTCTACAAAACAAAACAAAAAAAAATTGAACTTTTTTCAGCAATTCATTGGCTGCTATTTTTTAAGTGGCCTCCAAGGTGTATTTGGTGTGTCCATATGGGGAAAAAAAAGCCACAAAAAGACAAAGTAACCCAAAGAAAGGGAGTTCATAAGCATTCAAATGAGAAACTCAAAAAAAAAAAAAGTCATAATGATCATAATGTAAATCTTCTACTACTTCATTCATAACATTTATTTTAGGCCAAATACTGATCACAGCTCTTTGGGAAATAGTTTTGCAATAGAAAAATATACCACAGGCAATGCTCACTTTTGCACGCCTCTAAGGTCAACCTGATCAAAGTGTTCTTGGCAAAGACAGTAGTTACAATAAAAAAATTCAGACTAAAAATAATCTATGGGAATGATAAAAATATTATTTTCCAGTTTCTAACATTTAATTTAATTCAAACAAAGAAGCAATCTGACTTCTGAATCTTACCCCAAGAAAAACAAACTTACAGCCTTTCAAGTTTTGGAAGATGGGTAAAGGATTCAGGTTCCAACGTGTCTATTTGATTAAAGTGCAGATACCTGAAAATATGTTAAACAAAAAGAAAAATACTGAAACAGTCTTCTTAATGAAGACGACATATTATAAAGCATTTGTTATTGTTTACACAGTTTACATATCTAAATGGTGATAGTGATGTAGCAGCTTAACTTTCTTGTTATCATCTGAATCCTGTACTTGAATCTGAGCAACACAAGACATGATGAACAAGAAGGGTTTGCAGATCACTACATAGTGTGTGTCTATGTGTGTATGTCTGTACATCTATGCACAAAAAAAAAAAAAGAAAAACGTTTGAAAACTATTACTTTGGAGATTTTGGAGACACTATGTGGAACACACTTTTGCCAAGTCTAATTTTCATTACTATGCATACTCGAATAAATATATATGGAAAAAAGAAAATTGTGATTTTATACAGGAAAATGTTGCAGGTTGTGCAGAAAACATTTACAGTTTCCAACAGAATAATATTTTTACTGAGCAACTGTTTTCACTGCTATCACATTGAGGGAAAATTTCAAAAGATGCTGAGAAGTAACCTGCCCTAGTCCATGAATGCTAGTATTTAAAGCTATGAACGCTATCAAAAGCTCAAAAGCTGAACAAATTCATAACATAAACCCAATTTTGATTGAATTGCTTTTAGACAAAGGGCTTCCCAGCAATTGGTGTACAATTAACCACCACAGCTGTGCTCTGATGATGCTTATGTAAGCTATTAGTATCACACAGCAACAAATATTACATAGCTGTTAATCCTGTAAAACTGAAAAAGTCTAATGTAACAAGATAATTAACCAGTTTATTAATCTGTAACTGCTGTGAAAATGGACTGCAAAGGCAGGATCATTCCAGTCTTGACTATGTTGTGGAGGTACTCCATAACCTTGCAGATGACAAAACAAGAAGTAATTGATAAGACTTGCACAAGGAACTGTGAAGATTATTTATAGACTTTGGATCCTGATTATATCCAAATGTATCCAAACCTCCTAAAGTTTCCTATTTAACCTCAGACAAATTCGGGAACATCTGGAGAATATGCGTATATAGAAATCACTGTGGGCTGAAGAACGAAAAAGCCCATCATTTAAAAATAAAGAGAAAATCTCAGACCCCAAAGTCTCCTGAAAAAAATCAACCCTTCAGCATGAAAAGTAAAAGGACACAGGAACTCCCTGGTGCCGAAACACTGTGCGTGCTCTATGCCCTGACCTGAGCCTAATGGTCACCGCAGAGAGAGGAAAGCGGGAACAAGCAGAGATTATGGCAGGGAGTCGTTGCGGCGAGCCCTGGGAGGCGCGTGCGGCAGGGAAGCCAGGCACGTGCCTGGCACTCTCCCAGATCCCCCGCCAGCAGCGGCACGGCCCGAGCGCGAGCCAGCGAGCGATGCCAGGGAGCAATGAATGGGGACCACAGAAAAAGCCAATAAATCAGCACGGATGTGATCAGGCACGGCAGAGTGTCAAGTCTGCTTACTGCCAGTGCAACGCGTGGCCACAAACTGTAGCGAGCATAGAGTGTGATCCTGTTTGCATAAGGAAACAAGAAGTGCATAATCATGCTGTGCCTGCCAGTCTTCATCTCCCTTTCGAAAATACAGGCCAATTTCATCTAAATTAAAAAGACAGACATCTCAAAGGCAGATTCTTCCTGCAAGGTTCATTTGAATCGCCAGCGGAGAGAAGAGACACCTCAGTCAGGTCCAGCCCTGAGGAAGGACCGGCAGGGGGG
>NW_009258947.1:2967464-2981929 GCF_000687185.1 Egretta garzetta
CGAGGTGGGCAGGCGCAGCTCGCCAGGAGCCAGGGCTCTGCTTGCCCACCCCCCCAGCATCAGCAGCATCTGGGAGAGGTCAAGGCAAGTTGAGGATCACTGCAGTGAAAGAGGATGAGAAGAAAAACCAGACACAACTCGAGGGTTTGTAACTTCTTCTGAAGCAGCTTTGATTTGGGAAAAAACTACATACGCTACTTCTTGTGCAGCCAACAGGGACTTTTTCCTTTTTAACTTTGTTAATTCTTCTCACATTTTTATGATTCCTGAGCACCTTGCAAATGTATCTCCTTATCTTCCCAATAAATTAATCTCTTGTACTTCTTTGGCATTGACAAGGCAAGATTTATAGGTACAAGTAATACCTCCTGCTAGAACAACAAATAACGTTGGTAAAAGCAGGCACACTGAGGCACACAACCCCTTCTTCAGGTCCATGGATCAGAGGAGAGATTAGCAAAGAGACAAAAAGAAAGGACACCTCTCTCAGATGGTTTAAGTGATGTATACATCATTAAACTCGAAACAACAGCTCATAACTGCTGTTTAGTATTCAGGACTACTATAATTGAAGATGTAAAGAATACTTTATGTGCCTGAAAACTCATCTTGTTTTTCCAACCAAATTAATTAGTCTAATTAAAACAATACTTCTGTTATAAACCTTGTCTTGTTTACAACCTCAAATCATCACAGATACAACTACAATAATTCAGGCACTGAAGCACATTATAACAGTTAACTTTCCCTCATCAGAAATTATGTTGCCTAAAGTAGCTCAAAAAATCAATCCATGAAAGTCCCATTGGAAAATACTCTTAACTGCTTCATATGACAAGTTTGCTGGGTTTTGCAGGTGTTTAAATTATGACCTCAAAAAAGTCCTGAGCAACTTGTCAGGCAATTTATGAACAGAACAAGGTATTAAATATGTGGACAAAGTAATCAGCTACAAGTGTCATTCTAAAAAAAATAGATGCAGAAACCAGATTGCATTGTAAGTCTATAATAAAAAGAATAAAAAGTCCTTGGCTTTATGACCTACACTTTAATCACATTTTATCATTTAGGCATATCCCTTACATTCTTTTCTTCTATGTACCACATTAATGCTTTTTTAAAGGATTTTTAATATTTTAATTAATAGGAGATTTCCTGGACTAGAAATTCATTTTAAAGGTAATCATATTCAGGAAATAATCTCACACTGACATGTCCTTATAGACATCTTTTATGTTCAGAGTATAAAACGCTCTTAGTACTCATCTAGTATGATGTAATGAATGTGATATTAAAAAGACTTCCATAATGGAAATTTAAAGAAATAGCATGCAAGAGTGATTTTTAAATATCCCTGTGTCTTCCTTCTTTAATTCTGAATTCACTGTCGGGGATGAAACAGAAGGAAAGGAAATACCTAAAAGGAAAAAAAAAGTCCCAACCAAACACACCTAGAGGAAGAAAGATTCAAGCTAATAAGCATGGTACAGATTTGCTCTTTGTTATTATTAATCTTGGAGGATGAACATTTACAGTAAAATTCAGTCCCAGTGGCATTTTTCACAGCACTGAAGTTAGGATTATATCTTCTGGAGCGTAACATTTTTGTAGAGGATTACTTTTATCACATATGCCAATTGTTCATTTCTAATAGTATCTCCACATCTTTGGGGAAGTACTTAAAATCCATTAGTTGAGTATAATCTATGTTCTTATGAATATTTAAATAGCATGTTTGTCATTTTGATTATTTGAAAGAGAATGAACAAACACATTTTCCTCACATTTATCAAACAGTTTTCCCTGCCCAGGGGTATGACAAGAAGTTAACAGGCTTAAACCACAAGGAAAGAGATTTAAATAAGACGTTACAGTAACTATATAAAATATTGGAACAGGATACTTAAGAAGAATATGGAATCCTCTCTTTAAAGCCTTTTAAAATAAGGCTAGATAAGTATCTGCTTCCAGCAATCTACGTTTGTTGTCCCCAGCTGATCTTATTTTAGAATAATAAGGATGTACTTCTCAAAGCCCCTTTCATACCTTTTGGGTTGGTTTGTTTGTTTGTCTGTTAATTAATTCTCTTTCATTATTCCTTACCATAGGTATTTTCAGCAGCAATGAGACTTTAATCAGGCTCTGTGTTGAATGTGCATGACTGCTCACATACAGTTATGCAAAAATGAGGAACTCTTTGTTATATAAAACTTTATAAAATTCATAGCAACATTTCAAAGCTCCTGAAAATTGAATTGAGGGAAATAAAATTAATATAACAAGCTGCATCACTATATGTATGACAATGTTTTTATCTATTAATTTCCCCCAAAATACGTACACGTGTACACAAACTACAGCATAACTCTAATATTAAACAGCTTATAAAGAGCAAAATTAGTGTGTTAATATGGAAGTTAAAAGAAAAGTGTAATTAGTATTCTACTAAGATTAGGTGAAAAGATTATTTAAATAATTTCATTCGTATTTGGGGATCCCAGTAGTTAAGGACTGCAAAGAATACTTTTTGTCCCTGATACATATAGCTCTTAAGCTGAGATCTCAAAAAATATAATAGGTATTTGGAAGAAAAACAGCATACACACATCTGGAAATAGACTGCATTTGGACCTCAAGCTTGGAATGCAGATACAGCAAACTCACGACCTCCCAAGCCAAGTATCTGTGACATTTCAGGTGGGATTCAGTTCTTTGAGCACAGGCAGGCTGTCTAAGCGCAAGCATGTAGAGGCAGCTTTCGCTGCCTTTCGGGTGCTCTGCCTGCCTTCTGGCTGCTACTCTGAAAAAAACGCAAGTTCCCTGCAGCTTTGTGTTGCATTTGCCAGATGCAAACATATGTCTTGCAGATTTAACAGGGTCTAACCTGGTACTAAGCGGCTACTTTTCATCAGCTGACTTTTTCCCTTCATGCCCTGCCATGACTGAAGAGTTAGGTGACGAAATATGTATGGCTCAGTGTGTTTGAGTATCTAAAACTGCCAAGTTTTTTCAGAACTTACTCTAGGACAAGTTTCAAGATCTGGTTCAAAGGTCTTATTCCCTTGGCAGAAATTTCTGAGGAAAAAGATATTTCTACTACATCAGCAGCTAAGAATTCTGCTGTGGAGGTTTAAGAAGGATCCTGCCAGCCACAGTAAATACTTTTTTTTTTTCCTTTCCTTATACATGCAACAGGCCTCCTAAATCAAACTACATTTACAGTTTCTCTCAAAGAACAACAATCAAAAACAACCCCCATGAAAAAACAGAAAAGTGTGTGCTTTGCTGTTCAGTTTTTTTTTAAAAAAGCAACTATCAGTTTCATTCTGCTTCATTAGTAGGTATTAGTATTCGTAGAAGAGTAGAAGAATTACTACGAATCAAGCCTTCCCAAGATGTGGGCCACAGCATCTACTTCTGAGAACTCTGATGAGCACTGAAAAGAGTATTTGGCTGAGCCAACACATCCAGGAGCAGAACGTGTTTGATGACTTGAGGCCACAGAAGCCTCAAATGCGGAAACATCAACTGCGTAATCGATACAGTCCTGAACTGAAGTTAAGAGGACTTGGGAACCTGTTCACAAAGACTAACTTTTGCTTGCAAACACAGAGAATGTGATGAAGCAGACCCTGTAGAGTCAGAACCTGGTTTTATGCTAACGATGCATAAACGACAAATGTCTCATAAACTCTAAATCTCAATGAATCCCCTCCATTAAATTTATTTCCAGGCCTGCCACTGGCTTCCTGTGCTCCCATTTTCCCACCTGGCGAGCCTTCTTTTTAAGATCTAAGAGCTCTAAAAGAAGTGAACTTTCTGATGTGCACCCGGCAGGGCCAACCCTCCCCGGCGATCACCAGGCCAGCTGTAGGTATGGCTTGTGGCAACCGGTGACACCATGCAAGGACAGTCACTGAGCGATGACTGTGCCAGGCTCTGTTTCCTATTTCCCAGCTAAAGATGAGACTCAACCCTTGTTTAAAACATAATTTCATACAGAATTATGTTGATGTCTCAAGTTAGAGCTTAAGCTGATGCAGTGTGATATCACTGCAGGCAGAGAGACTTAACTGCAACCTAGTGGCAAAGTACATTCAGAAGGTGTTAATATTCCAAAGTGATTTATGTTTTTCAGTCATAACATAGATCAACAGGAAAAAGCACAAAAGAAAAAAAGGACAACTGTTGCCACTTTCAGCGTATCAGGCTCATGGCTTGTGGAAGAATATTATTTTTGAAGAATTAGTATTTCAATAAATGGGCCTCTATGTTTAAAGTTCTACATAGAAAATAAGAAATGCTATTAGCATGCAAGTAAGCCCTACCAGTTGCTGTCAATATGCTGCAGTAATCACTTCTAGAGTAGGAGGAAGAGGAAGAGAAAGGCATTAAGGAAACAAATGACATATTTATAAATGTTTTATAATTATCACTTTTGTTTTGTATACAAGCTCTTCCTTCAAAAGGCATCTATTGCTCTCTGAAATGAGCTTGTATGATTTTGTACCCATCTGAAGTGTCATTTGATTTCAGTTACACACTGTGTCCACTAATACCTACCAGAGGTTTATAGTAACAAGGAAACTGGTACATATAGAAAATGTGTAATACACTGATAACTGTCAGGAGTTTCAAAATTTATGTTGGTCCTAGAAGAAATGTTCAGCCCTCAAAATTTACATGCTGCAAAACTCATTCGTTTAGTACTGTTACTTGGCAGTCAAACTGTAAATAGCTACGCATTTATAGCTCTTTCTGTGTTTCTAAACATTACCACAATACATGTATAGCAATGCTTTCTGATTATAAAATGAAATATAGTTAAACTTAATGGAATCGATACAATTGTTTTTGCTAATGACTGCATTTTTTCATTCTTTTTCAATAGAAATTATTCTTCGGTCATTATACAGGAAAAGGAGTAGGATTGTAATCAATCTTCCTAGAAGACATTACTGAAACGTACATTAAAAACAATAAACTTTCTTACTTTTTAAACATCTGTATATGGCAATGATTAACACATATCAGTAATAGTAAGGTTTTAATTTTAAAATCTCCTCTTGTTTTAAAATATAACAAAAGTGGTTAAAGTTCAAGAGACTAATTCAGCTTTAGTTATGCTGGCATAAACAAAGTAAACGCTGCAGTCAAAGGAATTGCAATGTTATAAAACCTACAGAAATGAAATCAGAATCTCTTTCTATGCAATACACATTAGTTTTCAACATTTTCCACAATAATGCTTCTTCTTCATCAAAGCTATGTAACAATGTATAGGGACACCAGAAATACAAATCACAAATAAAAGACGAACATAGAAATGAGGAATTTGACACAGAGATTGATTTTGGTTTTCCACATGCAAATGATTATGGGGCTCTCTGCCTAACAACCCAGGGAGTGCAGACATGCAGAGCATGCAGGCAGGAGGTAGGGATCAAGGCGTGCACTTCTCCTCTGCAGGGGAACCATGGAGATGACAGCACAGAAGAGAAAAGGCACTTACAGTTGTTCTAGAGAGGCAAGTCCTTTAAATGCTTGCCTGTCAATTGACTGGATTTCATTCTTGTACAAATAGCTGAAACAAGAAACAATCAGTAATATTAGTACACAAACAAGAGCTACATGAAGGTGGAAAAGAAGAATTAAGTTGACACATGAAGACAGTTTTTCAACTACATATTAGAAAAAAAAATACAAAACAAAAACTAAACACATACACATAAAAATACTTTGTCATTGAGATTTCATCCCAAACGTTTGCCAGGAAAGATAAATCTGGGGCCTTGTAGGCCCTGAGGCTGTCGCCCGGGTGTTTTGGGCTGCCTGGTGCTCACTGTTATTACTTACTGTATCTTTGCCCCTCAGTTTCTTGGTGGGCTTGCCAAAAGTCAAAATAAATTCAACTTAATGGGACAGAACTGCATCAGAAATGCATTTACCAGAACATACCAGGGATGCCATTGGCCTCTTACTTTCTTTAAAAGATCTCATCTGGATACTGGTACAAATATTCAAATTATGATGGGATTAGTCTTTTTTTACTGGACATGGAGAACAAACAGTGAGAATTTCTATAACTCCGCCTGTGTTACCTTTTGAATATTTACAAAAAAATACAAGTTAGAATATTGGCATTGCATCCATAAAACAGCATTGTGTATTTGTTCCATCACTCTGTGGAAGATGGACATTAGGTCCCCACTGATGCTCTATAATATAAAGAATAAACACATGCAGAGTACCAGTATGCTCACACGTGCTGTCTGTACCTTTTTTACAGAATAAAAACAAATCAGGATGGATCAGTGTATGTGCTCATGTTCATCATGCTTTTAAACAGTAAGGATGGTTTAGTTAGAGGGTGTTGGAGAAAAATCACACAGTTTAGCTTATGACTGCAGTTTCTGCATGGAGGCAGCAAATGAAAATACTGTTGGGGTTCAGGGTCAGCCACTCTCTTTTTGTGTTAGGTTAGGAACAGGTTTGCAGTATGAACTTTCTCACAATTATCTGACAAATGGTTTGAAACTCAGTTAATCAGGCATGGATATCTATGAAAAAGGAATGAAGAGACTTTGGACCATGAATGGCTTTATTAGCAGGCATTTTATTAGTGGTGGTTTTGGCTTTTCTATTACTACAATTTTCAGTAACTTACTGGAAATATTGCAAACTTCTTTTGATGCAACAGATAAAACACTGGCTCTGCTGGAGTTGGTGGCAGTTTTTACGGACTTGACAAAGAGCAACATTTCACAATAGGCCCTAATAAGGAAAAAAGTCGTAGACATCTGATGTTTGCCTCATGACAACTTTGGGGGACGATGTGGAGTAGTATCTTTCCCTTGAGTCTAAATTTAGTTTTCCAATATATTGCTTGCTGAGATTCCAACACATTAATATATACTCAGGTGTGCTTAATTCATAGACATCCATCTGAACAAAAAGCAGAGTTCTTCCAAGAACAGAATAACTAATAAGCAAAAATTTGTGATTTTTTTTTAAATGCTCAAAATTCTGAACACATTAAACTGGAAAACAAAATACCATCATGTGAAATGACTGTAAAAACTTTTAGAATAATTTAAAAGCAAGAGAGAGAATAGGTGCATTGCACATTTTGCATGTGGAATTGGTTTTTATGTGCAAAAAATATCACTTCACAGGTATTCAAATATTAGCAATGCATTTGAGGATCACAGTCATTACAATTTTGTCTCTCCTTAATTTTCCTCTCTGTATGATATTAAATTCCTATCTTATTTTCCAGTGAGAATTTTACATACACTATTTCTTCTCAGTCCTTAGAAAATTTCAAAGACCGAATAGCCAAAGTGTTATTTACATTTCTTAATACACTCTACTTGGCAGTTTAGAAATTCCTCTTATTCCCAAGTCCTAAACTTCTGATCAGACCAGTGAACCAGAGTGGGCTAAGATGCTTTTAATAACCGACCTCTGTTAAGTTCTCTCTTGTGGGTATTTGAAGAACTTCATTCAAGAAGTTTGAATTAATCCAATTTTAAAAAAAAAAAAAAAAAAAAAAAGGTTTCTGAATATCTCTTGTGGGTATTTGAAGAATTTCATTCAAGAAGTTTGAATTAATCCAATTAAAAAAAAAAAAAAAAAAAAAAAAAAGGTTTTACCAGAATCACTGACGTAACTTTTATTTACTTTCTGTAGACAAAGTGGGGCAGAGTTAAGAATAAGGGTGGGTTAGAGGAAGACCGGGATCATGACCTTGTAGTTTTGCAGACTTTTACCACCATACTTGCAGGGAATGGAGTAGCCTTTCATGTCCACTTCTGGAGCTGCTACCAAGCCACTGTGGCAGGATTTTATTTGGAATTCTTTAAAGTGTATCTTTTTCTTTGTTGATCAGAAAACGCTCAAGCTGCAGGACACTCAACTGACCTCAGTCCATCATGTTCCCCCTCCACAGAGAAACCCCAGCAACCCAAGGCTACAAAAACATATGTCCTATCACAGGTGTGTTAACCACACTTTCACTTAGTTGTGTAGAAGTTTCCCTGAGGATATTAACAGAAAGATAAAACAATATATATTTGCCTAATGAAGAGAGAGATGACAGAATACAAAATACAACTAAGTAGCAATCACAAGAAGTATTTATGTCTTTCTAAAATGTTACCGTGTCCAACAAGTGAAACTTTGCAAATACTGCATTAAAAAAAAAAATTCCAAGTTTTTTCCCAGTCACATTAGCAGAAAACTGATTTAAAGGATAATTAGGGACAAAGTAATTTATCATTTGATTTACCTAAAACCTCTATTACACAACTGAAGCATTAGACTTTTTCAAAGCCTGAATAACCAGTGGATTAAGATGACAAGGGATATACTCTAAGACATTAAATTATTTTCTGGCAACTACTGTTTTCAGAAGAGTTAAAGAAAAAAAGCTCTTTCCAGAAATGCAAGCAAGGCTGATAGAAGCCAGAGGTACTGGTCATACACTTGGGAAATGAACAAAAAAATAGGTGACCAGTTACCAGAAAATTAGAAAAAAGTAGTTTTAATTAAAAAGTTTGATAGATCCCCTATGAGGATAATTTTGGGGTTTTATAGACTGTCTTGCAAGTCATGTGATTTAAGGAAAGCAAGATCTAGTGATATTTGTTTGGAACAAGAGAAAAAAAAATGTTCAAAGTAATGGCAGTATTAGGCAGTGTAGAGCAAAACCTGTCAAGTAAAGACAGATTTATACAGAAACATAAAAGAGACAGTTGGTGGAATCAGCAATGTGAGTTGCAAAGAAATGAGATCTGGAATCACAGGAGGTATTCAAAAGGAAAAGTAACATGACCACGACAGCAACGGTGGCAAAAAGCACAGAAGGAAATGTGACCTAATCCCATTTCTGGAAAGGTGAGGTGAGCAGCTCTGCACTTTGGCAAACCTACACTGTATCTTCTACCATTCTTATTTCATTCACCAAATGCAAAAGGAATCTTGTATGTTCCCTTTTAATATTTCCAGAACTGATACATTTCATACAGTCTTAATTTCTATTTATGATTTGCTTATCACACTGTTGCCATGTCTGATTCCTCACCTCTCCATTCTTACTAAGTGAACATCTCAGTGTTGTTGCTGAAATAATTTTCATTCTCCATTTTTATTTCCTTCACGTCCTTCACACTCTTTATCTGGACAGCTATTTGTAATCGCTAATCTGTATTTTATATTTTTCCATCTCCTCCCTAAATTCTTTCTTTTTATCTTAACCTCATTTTTTCCACTGCCAATTGCAAATCTTCTAATATCCTACATGTTAAAACTGTAATACGTCTCTATCTTCAGTTCCCAATTATCTTCTGTCTCGGAGAATAAACTGTTGGCTTTCAGGATTGGGAAGGATTATCCTACTAAGTTTCCACAAATCTGCTTGCATCTATATTATAAGGCTGGGAAGCTTTTCTTTCTCATCTTTCTGTACTACCACCTCTAGTCAGTAAGCTGAAAAACTCACAGGAATTCAATTCAATATATTCAGTGTACCATATACATCATGTATACATATACATATACATCTTGTATTGGGAGCACCAAATCACAGACAAGTTACCAATTATTTTGCTCATATGAAGACAACTTTTCAAGTCTATTTTAGGCAGGACTGTTTACATTATCCTTTGCAGAAGGGGGAACATAAGACCAAAGAAATTATACAGAATCACTGAAGTGCAGAAAGAAACTACATTATGGATGGAGTCCAAGCTACTAATGCCTTTCTGATCCTTATTAAAGAACCACATTGCCAACACTAAGGTATCTGAAATAAGACAGACAGGCAGAAAGGCAGAAAGAAAAATTATCCTCTTGGTTTCATAGCAAAATAATAATGGCATCTATTTCTTTACAACTTTTAGTATATGTATCCAAAGACAAATTATTACCACAAACAGCACTGCAAGATCACGCAAAACTGCTGTCAAAATTTCAATTACATAAAGAACAAGAAAACAAATAATCCTAAAAACTAAGATTCAAAAATCATAAGTGCATAATTTTCTTTTTATAATGTAAGAATCAACTTTCACAGTAATGAATGATTTTAATGCATAAAAAACTCTGAATATATTATTACTCTGTCAAAATTTGTTCTCCAGACAGACAATTCTGAAAACATATACACCTCATAAATCTCTTAAGCTCAATTTCAGAAACAAACAGTACAAAGAAGCATTTGAAAATCCCAGGGCTTGAGAAAATGAAATAGGACAGTAGCAGTTAGGTTTACAAATATCCATAGGATCAGCCCATTCAAAGCCTCAAATATTCCAGATGATTTTGCTATATAGTATTCAGTTCTGAACAGTATTTTTTACTTTTAATAAATAATACAGTTTCCACCCCCCTTGTTTTCTACTTCAGTTTGGAGCAGAAATTGTATTGATATCTGACCAGTACTAGCATTTGCATAACTTTAGGGCTGTACAATTTAAGTCTAAACATTTATATCACAGCCATTGAAATAGGCAAAGAGATCTTATAGTCTATTTTAGCAAAACAGGATGGTTTTAAAGTAGAGCTCTCTGCAGTTGAATGAACTACCACATTGAACTTTATATTAAAATTTTCCAGGGAACAAGATGAAAAGGAAAATATCTTCCTCTCAACAATACAGATATAGATAAACATTACTACATGTATATGAAAACAAACAAATGATAGTTCAGTTCTCTCTTTTCACTCTTCTGTTGAACTAAACAGAGTGCGTAGTTGAGTTTCATCTCAGGTTTACTACAGCTAGGCAAAGGCAAGCATGTGAAAATAAAGAACTAGTAAGAACCAAGCAGCATTTCTGCACAGTTGCTGACTATAGAAAGAAGCTTAGCCATCCTCAATTAGTAGACCTTACATACTGCATTACCAGATCCACTATACAACACAATGTATAACAAACACAATCATCATGGACTTTAACAATTCATTGGAGATAGTCTGTTCAGTATTCTTTTTTCTCCAGTTGTATATAGTTTAAAGAATTTTATTACTGAAAGCCAATACACATAAAAATGAGACCGTTAAATGTAATCAAACACAGGATGGAAAACCAGATAATGGGTCTGCACAAATTCCTGTGATTTTTATTTCCCTCCCTTTTCCCACCTCCTTAGAGCTATTCAGGATGCATTCTTGAAAACTAGCTAGGAAATTAAGTTTCAGAATTGTTTCCAAAACAATGAAATCTCAAAGTGACCATTTTTTTTCTGCACAGTACTCAAGCAATGATCAATACTCCAAGACAATAGAGTGAAACTTTTCTATGTGACACTATGTAAGATGGACTCCAGAGACTAGAGCTGAGAAGCCATTACAACTTACTATTCAACTTAGGTCTTTTTTGCAGATGAAAATAACAAATTTTGATGCCTTTTGTTCATTCGGACAATTAATATACTTGGTATGTTTGTTCAAAATAGGAGTTATTATTAAAATACACAGTTGTCTGAAGACACAGACCTTACGGCCAATCATACAGGTACTGTTCTATTTTGTGTTTGACTTGATTTTTCTCTTACAAATTTACACTGCATCCAGTGAATAATTTAGTAGTTAAAAAGCTTATATAAGTTACAAACTTCTGTAAACACAAATCTTGGACTAGCTGCTTTTAAACCACTTTTCAAAACACAAACTTAAAAAGTACTGGTATGAACTTGCGTATTTCAGTGAACCTTTAAAGAGGTGACCTCCTAAACCTTTAAACATATCCCTTTTTAAGTTACCTTTTAAGTTGCATATAGTAAACAGCAACTATTAAGTCCTTTAAAATCTACTGCCTACAGATATCACAGTCTTATATTAGCAAATCTCAAAGCATGAACTTATAGAAACACAGATTCACAGTTACCCCCCCCCATAAATTAATTTGACAGATTTTCAAAGCAGCAGAGAGTGAGTCAGACTGAAACACAATCTGAGATTAAAACACTTTCCTATTGAAGAAGTTCAATTACATATTGATGCAAAAAAACAACATTCAATTAACTTACAGATATTTCAGATTTTCAAGGTCCTCAAATGCACCACTAGGTATTCTTTTAATTTGATTGTTGTTTAAAAGCCTATAAAAGAAAAACATCTGTTTATGTTAACAGACATGAACAGTTAGAAAAAAACCAAAATGGGTAACAGCAGATCTAAATGTAGCATTAAAAGGAAAACATAAAAAAATAACAAAACAAAAAGGTTTTTCCCTAGAAGTAACTGTTAGAAGAGAAGTAGTGACATGCTTACAGTTGCTCAGTCACTACCTTGCAGGAGAAAACTAAAAAAAAATTAGACATAAAAAATTTAAAGACTCCAAAAACTGAAACTATGTGACTTTCTGTGGGAATCTGAGATGAAGATGAAGCAAAAAAAAAAACCACCATCCTGGTCCCAAGTCAACACAGAGAGTTGAAATTGGTAAAATTGACATTAACAAAGTTTTGCCATTACAGGTGCACTGAAGTGACTTTTTCCACATGTTCCTTAGTGATATTCTGTGTATTGGGCCCTTCACGTCATAAAGGAACACAACTGTCTGTATTCACAGATTTGCACTTATCTCTCTTGCAGTGGTTTTATGAAGAGAAGGGAACCCAAACTTAATGAATCCTGTCTTTATTTGGGACTTGTGGATCTCAGATCAGTGATTTGAACAGATGAAACTTGAGGCTGGATTATCTGACAAAAACTGTAATTTAAAACTGGGGATCAACTGCAAACAGAGGTATGATCAAAGGTGACTGGGAGTAGGGACAGCTAGTAAAAACATCTTGGTGGCACAAATTCGGGCAATATACTTTTTGGGGAAAGTCCTATCATTTCTTCTGGTATGAATATACAGTACAAGATGTCTCAATACATTTTTGTCATGTGCTTGCAGGATAAATAGATAGTAATGATCCAAAGCCCACCAGTATCACTGTATTCTATTTCAGTTCATGCACTACTTGTGTTCTAGAAAACAGTCAAATTTGCAATCATAAATTGCATACATTTAAAAGTAAGAACAACTATCCACCGTAATTCCTCCTCATGTCTGCTGACAGAGTAGAAAAACATGCATGCATCTGTTCAAAAGTGATGTTTGAAGGAACGACAAACTATAATATGCATACTATCGGCATTATGGGTTTGTAAAAAGTCTTCTAGAAAACATGGTCTTCTCTTCACAAACGTAGATGGTAACAGAGACATCTTTAAAAGGAAGGTCAGTAAGAATAAAAACCTTCCAACTTCTGGCAGTCCTGGCGAGCACATTAGAATAGGAAATTTCAAAACGTTATAGAGTCTGTCAAATATTTTGTAACTGCAACACATTTTCACATCTGAGCCTTTGAACAGCTTTGTTGTAACTCCATGGTTTATTATACTCCACCAAAGTAATTTAGCACGATTTGGAAAAAAATACATAGTAAAGTTCTGTATTTTTCATCTTTCCAATTAAAGAATGTTAATAAAACAGGATGTAAATAACTTCCTTTTTAGTTTAATAGGCATATACCTGGTTTTCTTTCAAACACTTTAGGCCTAAACCTAGCTCTCTCACCTGGTTTAATGCTACAGCTGAAATCTGTGAGACTACTTAGTTTTGAAAAGTGAGCAAATTTGGCACATGATCAAATTAATCATACTAAATCAAAAGAGGAAAAGGCCTTAGGGTTAAAAAAGAACTTACAGTGTATTCAGGTTTTTAAGCCGTCTAAACTCTCCAGGCTGGATTTCTTTAATCCTATTAAATCTTAGGTCTCTGTAGAATAAAGAAAAAGAAACATGTTATAAAAAAAAAAAAAAATCCATATTTTTTCATATGAAAAACTGAACTAAGTAAGAGTCTTTTGTGACTACCATGACCAGCCTCGGTCCATAAACTATAGCTTTTGACCAAAGGAGAAGGTAAAACAAATCCAAACACCGCTTGACAAGTTTAAGCAGAGGATTGACCAAATCCAGCCTCAGCAGTCAATGCTGAGGGTTGTATCTCAGTTGAACGGGTGCTCATGAAGGATGTTCTCTTCCTCAGTGAAGCATCTTGTAACTGGATGTTGAATTGCACTTCACTAAACTGAACTGTCTTCATATTTTACAAGTTGCTTGCTAATAATACAGTGAAACAGATAGAGAAAAACTGGGATCAGAAAAAAGCTCAGGAAAACAGATAGTTTTCAAGACTTTTAAGTTACTCCATTCTTCTGTTTCGGTGCCTTATGTTTGCCTGCTTTTAAAACCTGTAAATCCAGCTGCATGAAGCTATTGGTTTTCTTATTTAATTTTACTTTGTCTTACATTTTTATATATTTTTACCATCTTCAATTTCCTCTTATATCCATAGCTTAGTGAGAACTTGTCCGAGAAGAGGGAAAGTCCAATTTCTCAAGCAAGCAGGGACAGGGAGTGAGGTGGCCGTGGCACGTGGATGGGGGGAAATGCCATGGCTG
>NW_009258947.1:2981977-2984963 GCF_000687185.1 Egretta garzetta
CGTTCTTTCCCTGGTGCCCAGTCGCACCGTCTTGCTGCTTGTTCACACTAGCTTTTGTATTCTCAGTGGCTCCGAAACTGATTTAACCAACTTGCCCAGACTAGCAATAAACCACAAAAAAACCCAGGAAATAATCTGCCTGATTAGCAAACCCAGTGGGCTTCGTGGGAGGCCACACAGGTGCGAGAGGGACGGCGAGGAAAGATCGGAACCAGGGGAAAAGAAGGAGGGCAGCAGGTCTGTCCTCTTCCCTAGCAGCACACCCAGGACACCAGGACCTTACAGTCTCTGGCAAGCAAATGGAGGGAAGCAAACGGAAAGTAAGTAACATCTGAAAGGCTGTGATCACTTTTCTAAGTCCTCCCTAAATACACACTTACCAATTGCTTTCAAAAAGTAGGACATAAACATGTCAGAACTTCAATCTTAGCACCAAACCCAGTCCTAATTATAATACGCACTGTGTTTTACCAGGTAATACGTTATCAAGAAGTCTCTCTGTAAATTGGTATTTAGTCAAAGGAAATCCAGAAAAGCAGACAAGAAGTCAGCTGCACACTAATCCCATATAACCCCACTGGCGGAGGTTGTAGGCAGCGGGTGCCTTAAGTCCTTTGCAAAGTACATACTTAAGCATCATTCCTCATTAATCAGCCCATCAGGGCTTTTTCAGCCCTGGAATAATGGCCTCAGAAGGACTTTTTCTGCATAAGTGTTTTAGGATGTGGCCTACTGTTCATTGTAAGGAAAGGATTAGACATGTGGTTTTGTTTGCATTACACTCCACCAAAATATTTGATCGGTGACTGGAATAAATGAGGGCTGCAAACTGCTATCCCTTATTTAGATGTGTAGTTAAACTGCCTGTAGACATGCAGGACAGACCCCTTACTCAACTCCCAGCTGAAGTGAGGATTTCCAGATTTAGAAGCACAAATTGCCATAGCTTGCGTTTGTTCTTTACAAAAGCACCTTCTTTAGTTATAGCTAAAGGTCATTAAATTTTGTTCATCACTCACACAAGAAATACTCACTGGACACAAAACACACATGTCCCGGATGAGAAAGATGCTGCCTGCATGTCACTGAATCTCAGGTGCTGAGATTTTCTAAACCAGCACTGAATGTCGTAGCATGCACTGAGATACAGCAGATCCCTCTGTAAGCATCATTGGGCATGACATTCCACTTTACTGAGAGCTTTTTCTAAATTATCTGAAAGTTTACTGTGTTTCAAGGAAGCATTTTAATTTTGATTAAAATAATCAAATGTGCAAACATCCAATATTCACAAATGGACTACTGAAAAGTGAGTATTTTTCAAAAGCCTCAAAATACCATTACAGCTAGCAATATTTAGCTCCTAAATAACACCGGGCTTCTCAAATTATTTTTTTTTAAAGTTCTACAATTAAAAATAAATCTTTACACAAAGTAGGCATGAACAGAATGCAGAATGTCTTTTCAGATTTAAAAGAATATACGTTCACCCACATGAAAAGCAAGCCTATTCCCTACAATGAAGCAAAGCTGGTAAGTACCTTACTTTGATGAATGCAATGAATGAGCCAGTCCTCTGAATCAGCATCAAAATGAGCACCCTTTTGAGGCTGCAGGAACTCACTAGGATAAGTAGGGATTAGCAACACCAATCAATATAATTTATATTTTACTATCGCTGCATATATTTTATGTCAATTCCTGACACTATTGCCCTTGTCATATGAAGTTGTTAGGACTAAATAACACATCATGTTTGAAACCCTACACATTCGTTCTCATTCTGCGTAAAGGTATTAAGAAAGAGCTGTAATAAAACACAGCACCCAAATTTTCTCTAGAATCATAGAATTGTTTAGGTAGGAAAAGACCTTTAAAATCAGGAAGTCCAACCGTTAAGAGTCCAGTATATTTGGTATCTGTAAGTAAAACGTTTCATAGAAAGCTATGATGACAGAAATACTTTTTTATAAAGATTAATTGTATGTTTTGTTTAAAGTTAGCACTATATTTGCATTAAAATTGGAGAAAAGACAAAGATAATCTTACTAAAATGTAGGATTAGCATTTTGGTACATTCCTTCAAAGGGGAGCTCTTTCTTCAAAGGAAGTAGTGCTTCCGAGTATTACGTTGAAGTTTTTTCATTAATTATTCTGCACAAAATCCCCCAAAATAAAGAAGCAGATCAGAAACACTGCTCAAAATAAAGAACACACAACCTCTTTTGTTCTCTAAATTAATATATTTCACGAGGTATTTCATATACATAGAAAAGTTGCTAAGTCATAACCACTGTAGACTTCTCAAGAAGAAATTCTGTCAAACTGCCTTAATTTCCTTATGTAACAGGATAATAAGCCAAGTGGATAAAAGAAATAGAATATACATTGCATACATTAGTTTAAGGGTTTTGATACAGGCCAGTAACATAAACAAACCAGAGAAACATGGTTTAGACGAAATCTCTGTAAACCAAGTGTTCAACTGGTAGGGAAAAAGAGGATAAGCAAAGACTAGTTATTGAACTGAAAGGCTGTATCAGGTAGAATTGGGCAGAAATCTGCCAAAGCTATTAAATATTTCAAGACAACATTGATAGAAGAAAAAAGTTTGCAGATGTTGGCAAATTTGGAGTGGCTGAGAATATTCTGGAAGATGTTTGATATTAGAAACAAGCTGGAAGTTATAAATCCCTGAGAAGTGGAAACAATTAACTGAACAGCAAGGGGACAGGGCAGAACCAGACAGTAGGTTTCAGTAGATGATGAAAAAAAATTTCGAAGCCTCAGTCACCACTACCATAACACTGTGGGAAAAAACATACAGGAGCACCATTTCATAGGCTTGAAATGTCATCCTCACGTGGTACAGACGCCATGGCCAGCTTATGAGAACCGACAGTGTATCAGGGAACAGGAGAAGAGCTCAGAGCAAAAGTGTAACGGCAACCGGAGCGCAGGGGAACATCCCCTCAGAGAATGGACA
>NW_009258947.1:2984992-2987556 GCF_000687185.1 Egretta garzetta
CTCAAGCCAGGCCATTACGATCCAGGTCTTCAAAGACATTTTGCGTTGCTGAAATAACGTGCGGTTAATCAGCATGATGAGGTTTCTTGTCCCCTTTTTTTCAGACTAGTTCCTGCCCAACCATGCTGCCATACGACCTTTTACTCACAAAAGCCTGTTCCCTCCCCATTCATTTCTCTTTCACCTTTTTTGCTGTCCCTTGTTTTTCCCTTACGGACTAACAGCATCCTGGCTGTATGCTGTGCTTCAGGGCTTAGCGAGCCTGATTTCCACTAACTGGCTGCACTGCACCAAAAGGTTAAAAGAGCAGACTGAGGGAGTCCACCCCAGTTGCTGACTGTCGTTTTTCCCCTTCCTAATATCTAAATAATAAATGGAACAACCAATAAAAATTATGCAAACAACCTATGATGATGGCATTGGATTTTAGGGTAAATATAGTAACTTTTGTGTAATAATCCAAACCTAAATGTCATGCATTCAGTTTTTCAAATAAAAATCTAGTACACCCAACACCTAATTCAGATTGTCTCTTTCGTTATGTGTTTCACAGTGAAAACATTTACTCCTTAAAATTCTACCTAGACAACATAATAATACTTTTAAGGAAGAGTACACTACCACTGCTTTCTTGCACTGAATTCTCTTTGCTTGTGGTCCTCTACCTAAGCATCTTCCTTCAGAGAAATTCTGCCTGCCCTCCCAAAACACTTTGCTAACAGTGTTATCCCTTAGCTCTCATTCTCAAACACAGCCACATGTATATACATATGTAAAAAAAGAAGAGTCATTACAACGAAAATGAACTTTCCCTTCTACAGAAAGCCCTAAAACTTGTCTCTCTGTCAGTTCACAAAAACATCCGAAATACTAATGGTTACCATTTCCATCCTTCTCGCAACCCTCCACAGCTTAATGATTTATGTTGTAAAAATACACTTCAGCCATACAGACTTCCACAGAAGCCAAGCCCATCGCTTTAAAGCATTACATCTCCCCTGACTAACACAAACAAAAACAACATGTTGATGATGCCCAGTAAACTGAATACTCTCAGGATTATTTTCCTGGCCCTGTGTCATCTGCTCTGTGCTAATTCATGGAGTGTGACCAGGAAATGTTCGGCAGAGCGCGAGGCTGCATGGGCCAAGAACGTGCCAGGGAGCACGCTGACAATTTAGCAATTGGATGCCCCTGTGAGTTGCATTCCAGCGCCGGGGAACGGCCCGAGTCCCCCAGCACCACAAACAGCCATGGGTCAGGGAGCGTGTCAAGCCATACGCAGCAAACCGGGTGCACGTTCACAGTCGCTTAGCAGGCTTACTGTGCACTGTTATCTAAATGTTTTATGCAAATCTGTGAGATCTAGATGTATGGCATATAAATAAACACAATATTCATGTGATTTCTTTTCAGTGACAAAGCAAATGAGAGCTGTGCTGTGGACACGTTTTATCTGGGTGAAAATAAATTCGGTTCCTGATAAAATCTTTGAACTGTGTCCATTAGTCTCCCCCCCTTAAACTGCCCATTCTTAACAGTAAACTAATAATATTGCAATTTAGCATTGAAAATTAACTTTCAGCAATACTTGTACCTAATTAAACACACTGAAAACTTCTAAATATATAAATATTTAGAAATATTATGCAGCTGTTACTGTTCCATACAATCCAATGCTCCTGTAGCAGCTCCTATTTAAAGTTTGCATTTAGAGTGCACAGAAATGGAAACCGTGGGTTCCTGTTAACACATCCTATTTTCCAGTGTACTGCTCTCAGATATAATAATTATAAATCACATTCATACATTCATGAAAACACTACATGAAAATCAGAGTAAGTGAAACAAACAAATAAAAATAATTCCAAAAAAAAGTAAGACTGTCAAGTTTCTCCAAAACCAGTAGCCATCAAGACAGAATAAAACCAAAGCACCAGATTTACCACTGGTGAAATAGAACAATGCATTTAAGCTCGAGTTTAGAAGATCTGCATTTGTATTACGCATCATATTTAAAGCATCTGATTCCATACTTTAAATTGAAAGTATTTGTGTATCTTTTAGCTTTGGACAAGAAAAAAGCAATGGGGATGAAATCAACATAGTTGTGTAATACACCCATGTTTGAAACATGGTGTTGACACATTAATGACTTCTACTGTCAATCTTAATGAAAAACACTGAAACATTTACCAATGAAATCAAATCTTGATTTTTTTTTTTATTAGCAGTGAAGGTAAGTACCTCATTACCTTGTTTCAAGGGTTAACCAGTGCTTCAGTATTGATTTGGGATATGAATGAACGCAAATTCAGATATATTTCATCAGAAAAGCAAAATGGAAATGTCTAAAAGGATACTACTGTCTTCAGTATCTTAAAAAAGGAAAGGTCCTCAAATGCTAAGTGGGGACCATAAAAGAACAAGCCCCATGCCCAATCCCCTGCCCCAAAGGTAGACACTGTTAAAAGCTCCAATGAAAGCTATTTAAAGCTTAAACTCTTCCTCTATAGGTGACCGTAAACTGTATGGTGATAAAATCTTTATGACTTTAATTTGAC
>NW_009258947.1:2987649-2999478 GCF_000687185.1 Egretta garzetta
GCCAAAACCCAGAGATATAAAAAGCCTGAAAAAGATGCAGATGTGAAAGACAATGTAATCTCTTATTCATCTGTAAGGCTACTTATCAAATGTTGATTGGCAACAACAAGAAGTGCCAAAATGGAAAAATAACGATTCCTTCAGCTGCATGATATATACTGCATCTGGGAAAAGGTGCAAACTAGTTAATCTAGTTTGCCTTTAAAAAAAAAAAAAAAAAAAAAAAAAGAGGGAGCAATTTAACAGATTCATAGATCTATTAAAATTAACAGGTTAATTTAATAATCTAAGTTAAAGAATGCCCATTGTCTTTATCATTTGCTTAGCTCTCTTCAGATCCTTTAACAAGGCAGGAATTGTCCTAACTGGATCCCTTTGCCATTGGCAAATTTTAAAGAACAAAATATGAGAAAAACATTAATTTTTTCTAACCGCTGAAGATTAATTACTACCCAGCAGAAATAACCTATACCATAAATGCCAAACCACTATGTTTCTCATCACAGAACAAAAGATCTGCAAATGCCAGCAAGACTACATTGCTTATGTCTACTTTATTCTTATTCTTTTTTTATTCAAGGTCATCCCAGCAGGAAATGAAAAACAGCCATCAGCATAGTAAAAACATTCAAACAGAGCAGAGCATGAAAATTGCACAAAAGAGGTTATATAATCAAGTCAGTGCAGTAACTGGATGATGTCAATGGCACTTTAATGCTGCTTTAACTGCTGCCCTGTAAAAAAATGTGTCACTTTGTTGAACAAACAAAGAGAAGGCCACCACTTTAAAAAAAATAAAACCAAACCCCACTTTCAGCTATAAGCACTACTTATAGTAATCCTCACTGCTAGCAGCATAACGTTTTCTAGAGTACCAGAGGAACCAAGATTTTTATTTTGGCCTGGTTTTAAGATTTAGCGCTAGTGATTCTTTTACAAAGAAAATTACATCGTTCTCCTTTTTCTTGGCAATTCATTTTCTGGATGAATTCTTCCCCAGTCTAATTACTAGATACAATATGCGATTTTCTCTAATTTACATTGGGAGATTTTTATTATCTGTACATCAGCACTCGGTACATAAAATAAAGACACTGCATTTTTA
This sequence comes from Egretta garzetta, assembly GCF_000687185.1. Taxonomy (NCBI): domain Eukaryota; kingdom Metazoa; phylum Chordata; class Aves; order Pelecaniformes; family Ardeidae; genus Egretta; species Egretta garzetta. The sequence continues at coordinate 2,988,755 of NW_009258947.1, forward strand.
GATGGGAAACTGAAACATCATTCTTACATGGTGAGTGGGCATCATAGTCAATATCATTTAGTACACCATAATTTTTGTAAAAAAAGTAAATGGTAGGATCACAAAAACATTGAAATCTGTAGAACAGCATGCAGAACATCTTGACCATAAAACCATGCTTATGAAAATATAAAGAATTAAACCTGGATGATCTATCAATTATCTAATTAAAATAATACCTGATTTAGACAAATATGTAAGATTTGTCAAAAGGGACTTGGAGTTTGTAAGTCTTAAATGTATTTATCAGGTACAGCTTTGGTGAATGGAGAGCTTATGATACAGCCTTCTCCAAGAGCTAAGGATTTGTTTTAACTAACAATTATTTTGCCATTAGAGTTGAAAGGAAAACATTCAAATGTGAACTGAAAGAAAAGCAATACAGTATTGTCTTACTAAGTCTGTAGATCCCTCTGCTGCCCTTGTTGCCAATTTTTCCAACCAGCTATGCAGTGCCATTAATAGGACTCAAGCGGGATTTGCTGGTTCAAAGTTTTAGGCATGTAGGCTTAATTAAGAATTATACATGGAAATTTTACTCTGGCATGATCACGGCTCTTTGTCTCATCCACCTCCAGAGTCTTCCAAAATCCATCCATTACAGAATACTGTATTTTGAAATTAGAAATTTTATAATTGTTTTTAATTCTCATGCTATCTTAAAGAATAAAAACCAACAGAAAAACAAAACAAAACAAAACAAAACACACAACTAAAACCCCTCCTTTTAATAGCACGGGTAGTATTCAAAGAGATGTAATGCTATTTCTGCAGTGTGAGGTAGTAACGAGAAGGCAAAATCTGTCTTTATTCTGCCCAGGAGGATCTATTTCTAAAACCAAACACTGGAAAGGTTGTTGACAGTACAACCATATGATTCATTACTGATTTTTTTTGACAGAAATATCCTTGGGAAAGAGCTGCTTTCTTGTCCTGCATTTGTGCCATGCCCAACAAAATAGGGCATGATAGCTGTGCATGAGTGCTGTTTTCTGTTAACATGAGTGCTGATATTTCTGTTAACAGAAATACCTGACAGTTAAGGTCTTAGATCAAGCAGAGTGAACTGATGATTGGCACAGTCTGTACTGCAAAGAGCTACTGACACACTGAAATATTTTTAGAGGATTAGCACCAGTTGGAGATGCAACCTCTTCTCAGTTTTCTTCTCAATATTTATTGTTTCAACTGTACTTTTCAATAATAAAAAAAAAAAAATTCTCCTCTATAGTAGGCTAAAGAAGACACCAAAAAGGGAAGCTGAGTAGTTTATGGGATAACATGAACCACTGAAAGAAATGCGATAACAGTTTTGTTTGGTTTTGTAGTTAATAGTCATGTGAATTACTACTGTGAAAAATCCCACAGAAATACTGCCTTTATGCTATCATCATAAATTAAGTCTTTTTCCATTCTACCATTTTGCAAAATAAATAATGTTTCTGCACTTCTCTGTCTCACAGGGATTCTTAAGTCTAAATTCTATATCCATGAAATATTGATATTCTCAGAGGAAAGAACAGAAAGCCAGAAAGAAACATTATCATCCCCTGACCTCCCAACACAGTACAAGTCACACAATGGTAGAGAAGTTCCTGTCTTAAAGCAATTATTGCTGTCAGAACTGAACCATCCCTCTGAGAAAAATATAAAACTGTGATTCAAAAGACCATGAATCAAGCAAAACCTAAAGCAAGTCATTCTGGTAGATAACTACATTCGCTGTTGAAAATTAGATAGTCTAACCCTGCGTCCAGCTTGAATGTGTTTATCTTCAGATTCTGCTCACTAGAAGCAAACAGCTATAAGTGAGGAGCAGCATTGGCTGTTTTTCTTAAAATAGATCCAGAGGAGTTAAGCACCGAAATTCATACATGAAATTTTTTTTTGCAGCAGTTCTTAGAGGCTAATTAAAAAAAAAAAATCCTAAACCACCAAATATGGGTGGGCAGGAAAATATACTCACAATTCTCTGTATCAAGGATTTTTCTGATTTTGTTCTACAGTTGATTAGTTCTTTCTTTCCTGTCAGGAAAACAGATGCAGATGCAATGCAAGCAAATGAGCGTGCTTATTCATAAAAGAAAATACGCACTGATAACAGAAGAGTTGCCTGTGTTTTACCAGAGTGCCAGAGGTCAGATCGTTTCTTAAGCGTCCTTCTAGCCCCTCTCCTCCAGGTGTAACCAGCTGGGTAGCCCCCACATTGGGTGAGTATCACCAGAGAGCTGCGGGCCACGAGCTCTCTGCAACAGAAGATCCTACAGCTGAAAACAGGGATGCGAGTGAGGGCTGGGCAAGAAGTAAAGGACTGGGCAGGTAAACGAATGTACTAGTACAGAAGTACAATTTCCCCCAGTTTTGAGGGCTTTTCTTTCCTCAGGGCAGAGTGAGGAGCAGCATTGGCTGTTTTTCTTAAAATAGATCCAGAGGAGTTAAGCACCGAAATTCATACATGAAATTTTTTTTTGCAGCAGTTCTTAGAGGCTAATTAAAAAAAAAAATCCTAAACCACCAAATATGGGTGGGCAGGAAAATATACTCACAATTCTCTGTATCAAGGATTTTTCTGATTTTGTTCTACAGTTGATTAGTTCTTTCTTTCCTGTCAGGAAAACAGATGCAGATGCAATGCAAGCAAATGAGCGTGCTTATTCATAAAAGAAAATACGCACTGATAACAGAAGAGTTGCCTGTGTTTTACCAGAGTGCCAGAGGTCAGATCGTTTCTTAAGCGTCCTTCTAGCCCCTCTCCCCCAGGTGTAACCAGCTGGGTAGCCCCCACATTGGGTGAGTATCACCAGAGAGCTGCGGGCCACGAGCTCTCTGCAACAGAAGATCCTACAGCTGAAAACAGGGATGCGAGTGAGGGCTGGGAAAGAAGTAAAGGACTGGGCAGGTAAACTAATGTACTAGTACAGAAGTACAATTTCCCCCAGTTTTGAGGGCTTTTCTTTCCTCAGGGCAGGAAGCCTCACTGATGCAGTGCATGTAAGCTTGCATTATATTTATTATACCAAAAAATAACATCCAGCATGTACAATGCCAAGGACCTTACTGAAGAATGCCCATTTTGTCTCCTTCAATTCAAAAAGAAGTCTTGCAAACAAGATCAACGTCAAGCCAAAGGATGTGGAAAGCTGAAGGAATTACTGCATCTAAAAAGAATGTCTAAATTTGACTCAAAAACCTTTATTCATTGTAAATCTATGCGTCACTCTTCCCTCTCTACTAGGTAGATTTTGTTGGAACATACTTCCAAGTGTTATGTACTGTCCAGTTATTTCCAATACAGAGACTGCCTGCTGTAGTAGGTGCAAACAGACTCAGAGGTTTTGTTAGAATTTATCTGGATACTTGTTCTTATGGAATGGCAAGGACATTTTACTATCAATATGAAAGCACTATTGGCTTGCATACAGAGTAAAAACAAAAATTCAGGTACTCTATCACTTGGCAGCAGACTGGCTTCCCAGTTTCAGGCAAAGTGACGGCTCTTCCTTCCACTTTATGGAAAATGCCAGGTCACCTCACTGAAAAGGCTGCAGCTCTTGGAATCGTATTTTCTGCTTCCTGAGGTTAGCGAAAGGCTTTGTTAGCAGACAAATCAGCTATTTTCTTGCTCTGCCTCCAGCTCCTCCTCCTCCTGGCAAAGCAAACTCAGAACAAGAACTGGGAGTGACGGGGCTGTGTTAGGGCTCCTCCGATATTTATCTCCTCATTCCTCATCAGTGCAGACAGCCTCAGCACAGGCATCTGTGCGTTCCTGTCTCTTGGGAGAAGAGAAGCTGCTTTCTGCCTACAAAGAGCAATGGAAGCAGCTACTAGAAGAGGACATTCAACCTTAAAGTACTCAGCTGAATGACTTTCAGGGAAGGGAATCTCAGAACAGAGATTATTCCTTCCTTTTTCTTCTTGCTATGTCCACCCTAACGTCAATATCACAACTATAAACAAAAAACCAATTAAAGCGATTTACTACCCATTTCCAACTCCTGCTTCCTACTCATTAGGGAACAAGTTACCTTACAGAATGCATCAAGAAAATAAATAAAAGATTATTAATAAATATTATGCTTTATACACTTTTATCATATGCCATAACTTGAGTCAATCAACACCCATTTCATTTTACCTCACACTGCAAAAGTAGAACTAAACTAAATAAATTGCCTACAACTTCTTTCCCTGCACATTTCTCTTCTTCTTTCTCTACCTAAAGTAAATCTGGATTGACCAGACTAAAAAAAACTTGGAAAAATTGGATTGTTGCAAATCATAGATTTGCCTGAAATTTCCAAATAAGTGTTACTAGTCTTGTGTGTGTTTGTCAGTCATTTTAAATTCCATGGTGTCAGGAGATCACATCTATTTTGCTTTAAATCATGCACCTTCTTCCTAACAGTTCTAATATTGGCAGTATTGTCAGCAATTAATTAGAAAGCACTTTTTAATATCTCTGCAATTATTTCATCACATTAACAAAGTACTAAAAATACCAGAAAGAAGCATGAAACACTTTTAGACAGAAAATGTTTTTACACACTTACATGTTGTTCCTAAGGCCAAAAAGTTCATTTCTGAGTATAAGCGAGGACAATTCTGTATTACTTCAGTCTTCACAGTTTAATGCCATTTTTAAAGTTATAATTCAATTTGATTTTTCCTTTTGAACACGTTTCAATTAACATCTTTGTTTTCATCACCCCTTATCAGTTACAAACGGAGCTATCACTCAGGCTGTATAAACACCATTTGGGCCACGTGGAGAGCAACCTCACACGCTTCCCAATAAAACATCAGAGCTAACATGGACTCTCATGAGGTCTTTCCCAGAGTTCAAAAGGAAAGAAAAATGCTTTCAACCACACCCATATGCAACAAAAGGGAAAAAGTTAAAACATTTGCTATGTCTTGTGAAAGTAGAATGAGAAGCAAATATCATAAATGTCTCTAAAGTGAAACACATACCTGCATTTTAGGAAAATCCGGTGTTTTAAAATATCCACATAATAAATACCTAGCATGACAACTCAATAGATGGGACATTAATTAAAAATTAATTCAGGAAAGTCAAAATTGTAAACATTGCCAAACACAGACATTGTTTTTGCTGCCAGGCAGGAGCAGCAGGCCCAGGGAAGCACGGAGCGGGGCACCGGGGGCTCTCGCTTCACCGGCAAGGAAGGAAAGTGGAAGGGGACTTTTTCTGCAAGGAGGTCTCAGCAGGGGCATTTAGAGCCCCCCTCTGTGTGGGCAGAACCTGGCCCTTCAAGCTGTATCACAAACTCGGCTTATTTTTCCGGTTTTCCCTGAGGGCAGGCCTATTTCTGCAACAAAGCGAGCAGCCGCAGGGCCCAGGTAACAGCAGCTTCCCTCAGGAAACAGTTCCTCCCCTCCTGCCACCTGCCAGGCCACCTTTTCACTGGGGCTAATACCAGTGGCCACCGACATCGCAGGCCACAAAATCGGAGAAAGGATTCAGAGTGAAACAGGTTTTTTTTCCTCTTGTTTATTTTTCAGCTAATCCACCAGACCTAAATGAGAAGACCAAGGGCGGAACAAGCAACTACTGCTGGCACCCAGCAGCCAGAAGACACCCAAGCACCACTCACAGGGTTATTTCTGGATGGGGTTTTTTTAACTGCAAAGGGGTACAGTCTTTATTTTGTAAATTAAAACAGAAAGTTTAAACAAAATAAGTAGGTACGTACTAGCTTTAATATACTAAATAGACCAGCTACTTAAATACATTAGACTTACAATTTTCTTTCAATATACAGTATAAATCATTACCTCAGAAAAAGAAGTTTGAGAACTACCTGCAGCCAAAAATTTAAAAAAACCCTTGAGTTTCAATATGCAGGTATGCCTACTAATTACATTTCAGCTTTGAGGAATAGATTCTTAGAATGTTTCTACTACCCAAAAATATGTATTTACATATCTGGGAAACTTATAAACTACTAGTACTCCACTTGACTAAGAACACTGCCATATGCATTGGCTAAACAGCCAGTGAAAAAAATCTTTCCCACAAATATTATTCACCAAATTTTAAGTTCACCTTAAAAAGAATCCTCTAGACCCACAGCTAAACTATCATTGCTGTAAGACTGGTCGGAAGTACAAATATACCATCTGATCCAGAGGCATACAAATGCCAATTTATGGCTGCGATTTCCACAAATACTTAAGACACCTTAAGTAGAATTTAAGAGGCTGAAGAGTGCAAGCCACAAACCCAGCACTTAACCTCTTAAGTGCATAACCTTCTACTGGTAAAGTTTCTTCAGGCATCAGATGTTGTGCTACTACAGTAGTGTTGCAGCTGAAATCTCTCCTGAGAGATTATACACTTGTCTGGTCTCTGGAGAGACAAATCCTTCCCATGTCCAAACCACAGGGCTAAAGACAAGGCTGAGCTGAATGGACATTTTATTTCCCACCCACTGAAGCTTTGTCACTATGCAGTTAAAAACAACAGATTTATGGAACAAGTGAGACACCAACCAAGAGGAAAAAAAAGCAAATTTTAAATCCACAAAGGCATTCAACAAGTTTTTCAAATCCTGATGCTATCGGAAGCTTCTTACATGTGGGTCCAAATCCTAAAAAGAATTTATTTTATGGGCATCTACAACCATGTCCAATTATCTCCAAAGTTCAAAGTTAAAAAAAAAAAAAAAAATTAATTCCACACCAATCATCAGCAAATCATTGCAAAAGCAATTTTTTGTTTATATGGTCCAGAAGATTGGCTCCTGAAAAATGAAATATCCCTTCAGAGAAATATCGGTATTTTCAAAGCAAAGTCAACCTGCAAAACCCACTAAGTAAATAAAAGATATTTTAGTATTTAAGAATCCTATAAATGCAAATTCCAGTTCAGATAACAGACTAAGATGCACTTATACAGTAATGATGAGATATATATTTTTTCTGATTTTTAGGAAAAGAGTTTGGGAAGGTAGTTATGGCAAAAAAAACCACACCAGGATACAAGTTCTGTCATAAACAATGTCTGACAAGCAAGACAGATACTTGCTCTGTGCTAATGCTATTAAAAAACAATTCCTCATGGATATCCACAGAAAAAAAAGTAAATGAAAGGTAATGGAAAACTGTTACCTGAAGAATCTGGGTTGCACAAATATTACTGGTTTAATATATATTGTGGGAATTAAAAATTTTACCAATATTGAAAAGACAAAACTAGTTTGAAATCAACTTGATATTGTTGAATGGTGAGTTGAATGGCCACACCACAGCTAGTTCTTATTTCTTTCTTTGAGGAATAACGGATTATAAATACATGCCATGGAGTTACAAAACTGATCTACAGAATACACCTGAGTACTTGAGTGTGTGGGCTGTACACAAGATATTTACCTACCTCTTATATCTGTTCTCTAAGTGTTGTTCACATTGCAAGTTCATTGAAAATGGAAAACATCCCCTGTACTATCAGAAGTGTTTGGCATACCCCCAAGTTTCTTCAAGAGAGTTATATCTTACATCTATTGATGGATAGATATCTTTTATACAGATATGACCGGTATAAAGATTGACACTGAATGCTGGTTAATATTTTTTCATTATAAATCTTACTTTCTGCCACTTAAATTACTTTGCCAAACTCTTCAGTTGGAAATATCCAATTAATATTGTGTCTCAGACTATTTTTACATTTTAGACAATATTTCTTTTTTTTCCACTACTTTTATGTAATTCTTCATATGCAAGATGTATCCAAAATGTGTAAGGAAAATAATAGATGTCAAAAAGAAAACATCTACTCCAGAAAGAACATGAAGTTGACACAGTATAAAACATTTCAGAAAAGAGTCATGTCATAGTGGGCAGATTAGAAAATCTTCTAAGTTTTCAAAACTGTCATGTACTGAATCAAGAAAGATGTTTCAGCATGTATCAAAATTTTAGAAATTTCAAATGATCAGGAAAAAGAATAGCCTGAGTTTTAAAAATTACTTTAAATAAAGTATAGGAGATGTTTCTATACCAAGAAGGGTCTTTACAGACCTTTAATAGTTGCCTGGTACCAATTATTTACACTCCTGACAGCTATGTCTTCAATCCACACATAAAACATGCTTTATCTATACATAAAAGTTTAACTAGCGAACATTTTAATTGATTTACTTCAGCTGATTTTACCCCCTACATAGGTGCTATTACACTTACTTAAGCTTTGCGCAGGCCAATAAAATTAAATCAGAAAGTTAATGACTTGAATCTGGCCAGAGCAAACCACCTACTCACATAATCAAATTGCTCTCACTCCCTCTTGCAGCCCTGCAGCTCTGCCTGCCCGGTGAAAGCCTGTCATTTCTCTGGCACTTTAAAGCAAACGCCTGGGCCTTTTTTATTGGAGACTGAGAATGTTGCCTAAGTCAAAGATCTGAATTTTATGATTCAGTTTATGTCTTTAAAAAATAACTTAAAATACTCCTACATCTCAAATTTCTCAGAGAGTTTATCAAAACGCCATCAAATCAAAACCTCTTTCTTGAACCCAAATTAGTTATTAACCCAAAGAGTGACAAATATCCCTTAAAGGTCATCCTGCTTTGATAGGCAGCTTCCCAGCAGCAAATCAATTGCTGTGTATTTTTATATACATATGCCACACCATCACAGTGCTGCTCCAGCATTTTACATTATCTTAGCAGACAATGTAATGTGGCACTACTTTGCATTTATTCTGAGTTTTGAATGGCTCACTAGAGTTATCTGTGCACCAGACCACACACTGCCCCACATATTTTCCAAAATATTTTCGAAAACTTGAAAAAAAAGTTTCCTCATCCACCATTAAAACTTTGTAAGACTGACTCAGGTGCACTTTGAAGATTTAAATATTGATGACAGATTTCATCTGATTATCATTAAATTTATCTGATCATCACGATAATCAGTCATTAAATAGAAGCCACCATGAGATATCAAAGAGTGAGATTTTATATCCAAGTGGCCAACCAGAACCATGTAAAAACAAAATATTTACCTTCTGTAGAGCATGGTGGACCTTGGACAGAGGCTATACGCCTCTGAATTTAACTGTTTTCAGAAGTCTGTACTGCATTTCATGTTGCCCCAACTCACACTGCCCGGAGAGCAAGTCAAAGCAAGCATGGACTTGCTTATTCTGTATTTCTTTCCACTGCAAAGGAAATGGGCAGCCATGTGGCTAAGAAAAGGCTATAAAATCCATCAGTCCAGTTAACACAACGCAAATAACTTGACACTTGGCAGCCACCATCCTGCTTACCAAAAACAGTCATTAGTTAAGGTAATGTTGTGCACAAAGTAATACTCTTTTCCTTTTTTAGACCAGCCAGGCAATAAGGAGACTGTTGTAATAAGTGATTTAAGAGGAAAGAATGCTGAAAGAAAATGTTTCCGAAAGATCCGGGGAGTGGCCATTGGAAGGGGAATAAAAGATCTGAAAGTCCGAACAACAACAGATCACAACAAAAAAGGGGGCAATGTCCCAGTCATTAAAACTGCTTTGGGAGTTAAATACGCATGCTCATCGTTTTGCTTAGTAAAACTTAGAAACCAAGACAGAAAAAACCCAAAACTACATGGCACCAAACTTCACAGTTTTTATTCTACAAACTTTCATAAGGTTCAAGAAGCCATGCTAGGCACTGCACAAACTCTTCAATGCCCTAATCTTTGCTAATCCTTGTAAATACAGATTAAACAAAAAGATGTGAAGCTGAGAGCTCACACCAGTCTCTCCCTAACATGTCTTTCTCAAGAAGTTTGAGAATCTTTGTCATTTGCAATAAATTAAGCATTCTTTCAATTTTCTTTTTAAAAGAATCCCTTGACTCTCATTAGCAACAGTCATAATTCCATACCAAAAAGAAATCAAATTTGGCAGCCTGATAAGCAAACGAAGAAAAAGGAAATATTTGAGTCATTCCACTCCAGCTCAGCCAGCTCTCATTGCACCATCTCTTTGGATTGTCTTGAAACTCTGCCTGTGTTTGCAATAATAAAGCCTGTAAAGCTATTTTTGGTTTGGTTTTGGTTTTTTTTTTCATCAAATCCAAATGGAACAAACGATAAAGACAACTTTACTCAGTTGTTTCTATTTTACTGTATATATATACACACACACACATACTGCATTGGATTTGCGTGGCAAGGTTTTGGTAGCAGGGGGGCTACATGGGTGGCTTCTGTGAGAAGATGCCAGAAACTTCCCCCATGTCCCATAGAGCCAATGCCAGCCAGCTCCAAGACGGACCCACTGCTGGCCAAGGCCAAGCCCATCAGCGATGGTGGTAGTGCCTCTGGGATAACACAGTTAAGAAGGTGGAAATAAAAACCTGCAGAACTGCAGCCAGAGAAAGGAGTGAGAGGAGCAGCCCTGCAGACACCAAGGTCAGTGCAGCAGGAGGGGGAGGAGGGGCTCCAGGCACCAGAGCAGAGATTCCCCTGCAGCCCAGGGAGGTCCATGAGGGAGCAGATCTCCACCTGCAGCCCAGGGAGGACCCCATGCCAGAGCAGGCCGATGTGCCTGAAGGAGGCTGTGAGCCCGGGGGAAGCCCACGCTGGAGCAGGCTCCTGGCAGGGCCTGTGGCCCCATGGGGAGAGGAGCCCAGGCTGGAGCAGGTTTGCTGGCAGGGCTGGTGACCCCGTGGGAGACC
>NW_009258947.1:2999566-3001013 GCF_000687185.1 Egretta garzetta
GGGGGGAGGAAGAAGAGAAAGTCGGGAGTGAAGTTGTGCCCAGAAAAAGGGAGAAGGTGTATTAAGATTTGGGTTTTATTTCTCATTACCCTACTCTGATTTGACTGGTAATAAATTAAGCTAATTTCCCCAAGTTAAGTCTGTTTTGCCCATGACGGCAATTGGTGAGTGATCTCTCCCTGTCCTTATCCTGACCCACGAGCCTTTTGCTGTATTTGCTCTCCCCCTGTTCAGTTGAGGAGGGGAGTGATAGAGTGGCTTTGGTGGGCACCTGGCCTCCAGCCAGGGCCAACTCACTACACACACATACGCACACACAATATGCATAGCGTGTGTGAGTATTTATATAAAAACCCAGACATACACACAAGTATTTAAAATATTAACTTTTATACATAAAAAAGAAAGACAAGCAACTATAAATATTTAGCTTGTGTGATACAGATTTTAAATGTCACGTTTATAAATGGACCTTTTCTGTAAGTGAAGTCTTAGCCTCTAAGTCTGTAAACACTTTGGCTTGCTAGAAGGAGACTCAGCAAACGTCCAAGCCCAGGAAGAATCAGGAGCCTGGGGATTACTCATGCATACAAAGCTAAGCATAAGTTCACATTTGCAAGATGAGATCTAGAGTGTACAAAATATTTGATCATAAAATAATAGATGAAGTGGGGAAAAATACTGTAAACAAACTACAATAAGCTTTGAAAGTCTCAGAAATATGAACCCAAAAAGAAATAATTGAAAAAACACCATGCTGAGAGATGAATCAAGATGGGTGAAAATTTAGTGTTTGTTTTTCAATTGTTCAAAATAGAATTGGGGCCTGAAAACATTAATCTAGCATTTTCATTTTACCCATTACACACAGTAAAACATTCCTGTAAAAGGACATTTTGTAATTCAAAAAATAAAATATTATGCAATTTTACACATCATGCACTATTTCTCTTCTTCTTTTGTTATTTTCTGAATAGCTGTCTGCTATTTTTTCATGCTATAATAGTAATAGCAATTTCTTCTATTATATTATGTTGTTTTCTTTCCACAGCTTCCTTCTATCTTACCCTGAGCTCTGTTCTCTTCTTTACTGGCTATACTTTCTATTTTTCTTTTCTGCTGGACTTCTAACCTTTTTATTTAAACTTAAGTTTACTTACAAGCTAATCCATAAGCTGGGCAGCCTAACAGTTATTTAATATCTAAACGACCAAGTTTTCTGCTGGCTAATGACATCCCCACCTCATACCTTAACAGCACTGACCTCACCTGGGAGAGAAGTCAGTAAGAGCTCCTCAGAAAAATGGAGGAGGTTGCAATAATTATTAGTCCTGTTTTTCTCTTAGGCATGTGTTTACCACAACGTTCAATGAGACACTCACCCCTCTCCTTGTGTCTCAGATTCAGACCCTCCCGATGATGCAAGGGATAGGCATCTCCCTGTTGT
>NW_009258947.1:3001036-3008360 GCF_000687185.1 Egretta garzetta
AGTGTATTTACTCACGTCCAAGCATCCATTTCTTATTCTTTCCAGTGACTAATCCCATGTTTGTCTTTGCTACTCAAAAATCTCTTATTCAATGTCCCTCATGCCCCTAAATTCCCCAAAGTAATGATGAAAGTTGACATAACTCATCGCTTTTAATTTTGCTGCTGTTTGGGAAAACTGAGTAACAGCAGAGGCACTGAAGCTATCTGACAGCAGAATCAAGAAGACAGAAAAAACGTTTAAAACTGTGATTTTCAATGGTACCAAGCAATCCACTGATTTATATAATCTCCATGGCTTTCTAAAATGTTTCAGTAGAAAAAAAGAAAAAATCCTGTGCTGACCACAGTCCAAACTCCCAAAGCTTTGAAACAGCTAGAAAGCAAATATCCTACAAAGCCCAGATGAGCATATAAAGAGATGTTGGTAGTAAATGGTAAATTTTCATAGTGGGGGAAGGTCACCAGTTTCACAGAGAGCTGTGCTGGGTTCTGCATTGTTCAATTTATTCATGAGTGGAAGAGGGATGAAAAACAGAGACAGCAAAGTTTTGGTTATGATATTTATCTATTTTAACAAAGTCTGACTACGGAAGAACAGCAGAAGGACCTGTCAACAGTCCATGAATGGGTATTAAAATGCAGGCCTAATGCGTATTAGTACAGACTTTACAAATAAAATGCTGGGCCTAGAACCGATCATTACTACTTACGGACAAGATCTAAAGCTTGATAATCCCATGAAAACAAAAGTTCAAGAAAAGGAAATATGATGTTGGGAATTATTAGGAAAGGACAGAAAATAAAACCAAGAGATGCTGTTCTGTAGATCCCCGGTTAGCCCACAGACCAGATCTGTCCATGAAAATACTGGGGAAACTTGTAATTCCCTCACCTCAAAACAAAGCAGAGCAGGGAAGGAGCAATTCAGATGATGAGAGGTTAAGAGAACTGACCTTTCAGTGAGAAGAGTCCTCAGCTTTAAAAAGAAATGAATGGAGAAGCTTAGGATCAAAGGTCATAAAAATGGTTGGCATTGAGATGATAGAGAGGGATCGAGCATTCACTCTCTCTTCCAAAAGAAGAAGTGGGGGACACCAAGTGAAGCCAGCAACTTGCAGGCTTCAAACAAAACCATAGAGCAATTTACACCATGTAGTTTGCATAGTACTCCTTGTCACCAAACACTATCAGTGCAAGTAACAGCTAAATTACTTGGGGAAAAAAAAAGGTCAAACCATTTGTGGAAGAGAAATCTGTCAAGATTTACATGTAATACGGAAATAATCTTCAGCTCAGAAAATCCCTAAACTGCAAATTATTGCAGGGATGAACCACTATATGCTGCTCTATGCTGTCTGCTGGTCTATAAGCTGCACTTTCAGTCACCCTCAGAAAATAGATATTAGGTCAAATGGATCTTTGGTTTTACTCATTACAGACATCTTTCTGTAAATAAGTACATATTTAGCATTTTAACACTCAAATGGTAAGTAGTATTTACTGGTCAAAAATGTATCTTAGTAAGAAAGATGAAAACCAGAAATTTGATTTATTAACTGTAACATAAGACAATGTATTCCTCTGATGACAGTGTGTTAAATATACAGTAAGATACTCGCAGGAAACGATGGGTATGATTTTGCTCCACATGTTTCCCATTCTTCAACAAAGAATTTGATGAGGGTTAACTTGCTGCTGAGATGACAAAAATGCTTTCCCACTAGCAGATCCAGTGACTCGCAGATTTGTGCTTGAACGGATGACTCGTTTGGGCCTCCTGCTGCATCCCTCAGCGGCTTTGCCTCACGTCTCCCAGTAAATGCCAAACACTCTGTCAATGTTCTGCCCTTCTGCCCCCTGCTAATGATCAAGCACATTCTGCAAGCTCTGCAAATGTCTCCTTAACACATTCATGCCTTGGTCCTGGCTCTTTCCATCAGCAGGACAGACAGATTGCCCAGAAACTATATTAGCTGGGTTCACGTCCTACACACTCTCCAAAGTTGCTTTGCTGGGGAGGTTTGGTATCTTTTGCAGTATCCATTTGATTTGTTGGCACTCAGAGAATAGGGCTTAATGGAGGATAAATACTCTCCTTTTAGCAACAATTAACATACTTTAAAGCTACTTTCTGTATTGTGTATGGCTCCTTAGCCTGATTTTTGCAAGTAGTTTCTTTCTGTCGAAAATATTACGAAAACTTTCTCTTCCGAAAAATATTTTAAGCTTTTGTTTAGACAAATAAATATCAGCATCTATATACAGATGTTTAAACTCCTTTTATTGTCAACAGAAGACTAGTCACCATGGTCATGCTGGAGAAGGCATGAAGAAACTGTCCAAACCGTAGCAGCTTAATTCAGTTGTCCAAACAGTGGTGGCTGCTGTTGGTTTAGATGTCCTAAGCTATCTGAGACATCTGTTGGGAGCAAGCAGGTATGACACAGGCCCAATGGGAGACCAGCGTCTTTTTTGGAGAGGCAGCTGGAGGCTAGAAATTATTTTCTCAAGGGACTTCAAAAGGTGCTAGGTACTACAGTCAGCAAATGAATCAAGTCCTAGGTGTCCCGTTTCTGGTGAGCCGAGTCCTGCTCCGGGCACTACAGACTGTATTGGCTAAGTTGGTACTCACTAGAAGAGAAACTCAGACAGCACAGATGGCTGGAGACTCCTGTGTATAGAGACCTAAATGCAGGTGTTTTAATCTCAAATCGAATTCTGCTCACAAAATTTCCATGAAGGAAGACCCAAGATATTTTTTATTGAAATAATCTGATGGTTTCCCCCCACTTTGTGTAATTCAAGCAAATCATCACGGGCATCTAATGCAGTTTGCTGCCCAGCCAAGCGTTTGTCAAGATCCATGTCTGTATTCAGTTATTCTCAAACACTTCAAGTAAACCTTCCATATCTGTTCTTCTTTTTTCAACACTAAGTACATACAAATCTCTGTGTCTGAACTAAAATCCTACACCAGTGTCATATCTCTCGACTACCTCCTACATGTAAATTGATGCTCAGCAGTGAAGTGATCAAGCTTACTCACAGTACAGATCTCAGACTATGATCCTTCGTCCTTCACAATGCTAAGGTGTATTTTTTTTGCTGTCTTAATTGCTTAATCTACTGGAAGTTTTCTAAAAGGGTTTCAAAGATCTGATTGGAAGCAAGGATCCTGCGTTTTTCAGATGAGAATAGGATGATGGTTTGCTGAGCGATAATGCATCATTTGCAAACAGCAAATCTGCAAATAGCATGCATCATTCTGCTACCATAGCCCAGAGACGCCTGCACTGACAGAATTCTTACATGTCACCCATTTCTTTTCCCTCAATGCCTCTGTTAAGAGGCATAATGTTATCACAAATCAACACTGAAATGCAAAAAGTCATTATGTTTCCATTACCCCTACCTCTTTGGTAATTCATGCACACTCCAAACAGATGTGTTGTTTGTATAATTCAGGTTTTTTTAACTGTATTAAGATAGATGCCCTTGAAAAGCATCAGTAATGTTTTTCACTGGCATTGTGAGTGATTCTCATGGAGCTATGAAAGAAATGTAAATACTTGTTATACAGCTGTTGTCTAGAAACTCACCATAGAAATGAAAGAACAAACCAGAAATTAAAAGAGATAAATAGATAAAAAGGTATGGACTGTACACTAACCAATTTGTAGAATATGCTGGAATATTGTAAACCAAATCAGTAACACGCAACACTGAGACTAATGCCTTCAGTTTCATTTCATTGACTACCTTCAAAAGCTAGTCGCCTAGAATGATTACAGTTCTATAAAAGTCCTGTTAAGGTCTGATCACTTAAAATTACACTCACTGAAAACCTGTTTTATTCATAACAGAGATACAGGAGAGCCAAAGTAATCATTACCCATAGCAAATACTATTGAGTGACTTATTTTAAAATATATTTTTCTCCTCAATTATATGCATGCCATTCTTAGTGCAAATCGAGATCACTTTCGTGACAACTATTTTTTGTCAATTTTCACCTTTTCTGCTTACAACAGGACATTAGTTTCTATTACTTGTTCAGCCGTTGAGACCCAACTTTGCAGTGAATGCAATTACACTTGTACAGCTAGCCAAAAATCAGAGAGCATCCAGCTGCTGCCAAGAAAAACTCTGAACAAGTTTTAATATTGGTCTGGGTGTGTGTAACTAGTCCTGTAGACGGCTTTGGATTTTGGTCATGTTTAGGCAAGATACAAATAGTTACATATTGCATCGATACTCAAAGGACCCTGTCAGACTTACAAACACCATGAACTAGAAATAGCTGTGAAACACAGAAAACCCCTAAATAAATGTAAAAGATAGGATACAATTCAGGGAGGAGATGAGAGCAATAGTACTGTATCCAGAATTTTACGTTCCTCAACCATTTAAATGGTGTAGTGTAAATACATTTCAGCAATTTCCATGAATACATGAGTACTCTATATTTAGTCAGAGATGAAAGGAAAGTTCCAGTACTGTACTTAAGGCATGGAGTGGGTTTGCAAACCACTTTGGAGGTGGGTCTCCATTCTCAAGGGAAGTCAGCACTGGACCCGCTGACTGGGATGCCAGCCCTGGTCCTACGAAGAGTCTGGGCAATAATCTCATCTTGGGTGAAACCACGTGCTCACGCAAAGCTCCACGAACACTTTCGAAGCTGGCAGAGCCCACCCTGCAGCAGAAATCTAAGCTGTGGATCCCAGCCTGCAGCAGGGAAGGGGGAAGTGCCAGAAAGTGGGGGAAGCAGGAAAGAGGGAGAAAATGTTGAGCCAGAAGTAGCACTGGCAAGGTCAGCAACTAGTAATATTATGAACAGTTTTCAAAAGAGAGCCTGAGATTAGGAGTAGACATTTTTGATATGTGGGGAAAAACATTTGGCTGCACCGTTGGTCTGGGCCCCATGCTGGTTTAAGCCATATAACAAATTATACGTGAAGTAGAGCAAAGTCAACTCAGCTTCCAAAATAGGACAGTTTTCAGAACCAGTGCTCAGCAAAAACCAATGTAACCATATACTTATAAATGACGAAAAACTTACGGTGATAGTTTTCTACAAAATTACTTTGCATGGTCAATCTGAGTCCTCAGGAAGAAATAAAACAGGCAAAAATGTAGAATTTACCAATGCCAGTAAAAATGGGCTTAACCCATCAGCAACACACTTTGCAGGATTTTGTAAGTCCATGTTTTAAAGGCGAAAGCATTCAATTGAAGTCAATTCATTATTTCTAATTATCTAGCTATCAACACCACCCCTAAAGAAAATACATTTAATATACAGGTTCCACATGAAAGACAAACCGTGAGAGTCAAACCAGAGATGAAATAACTGCTTCTTATTTTCACGCTTAAAAAAGAAACTACTCTTGAGTGTAGAAAGGCCTCTGTGTATGATGGGCTACCTCCAAGAAGTGTAACACTGCAGTGTACAACTCCAGTTCTACATAGCAGTAAGGTAAAAATGAGTGGTAAACCATCTGGTAATTCAGTGAGTACCTGAGATATGTAATAATTATTCTGAAAGTACATCCTACAGCTAAAGATAGGCAATTCATACACAGTAGGTAAGCTACTTATGTATAATCGGTACCTTAAAACTACTGATGATTAAATAAATTGTACTGTTGCTCTTTGTCCCTGAGATTCATATTGCCTGACTGTCTTCTGGCCCAGCTCCTCCCCACTCACAGCCATTCAGCAGAACTGTTGTAGCAGAAGGAGTAATTGTGCATTTACAGACGTAATATTACTTATTTTATTTATAGCAGTTCCCGAGTCCCTGAGAAAAAAGAGAATACCCATTACCAGGTGTCCCCTAGTCGGTTGGTGAAAGAAGAGAATACCCATTACCAGATGACAAGTAAGGCCACCATTATGTTTTGAAGAACTCTGGTCATCCGCAAGCGTAGTTTGAGAATTACTGTTCTTTTTCAAGCTGAAAAAATGTTTTTAACTTCTTTGGCGTTACTTCTGCTGCATTATCCTGGAATGATAATTCAGATTTGGGATACTCGACAATTTGATATATTAGTGGGGTCAGCCGAGTATAATGCTTGCATTGTTCACACATTCTCCTCTGACTCACTGCAAGATTATAAATACCCACCGTAAGGGGAGCTCCACCCTGGCTAAATTTAATCTAATACTTTCTGCTGTTGCAGGCCATTCTACCTTTAACATGAAACCAAGCCATTACGATTCAACTCCATACTCTTAAAGATTTCCTTTTGGGGTTTGTTTGGTTTTTGGTTGTTTGTTTGGTTTTTTTTACATTTAAGATGATTCACAAAACTAGCTTTACATGGTTTCCTGTAATCTCAAGGCAAAAGGTGTTCTGTAAATGTACTTCGTTTCAAATGTAAGAAACATTAACCACCCACTTCCTGTATTGTTCCCTAAAAGGTTTACAAGGACTGCAGGACTAATCCCATTCTGCCAAAAGGCCGAGCTTCTTGCCAAAGAGGGACTCAGTTAATGCTAAGTGACTGTACTCTTCACATTAAATAATACTTGGAAGCTGAAACACACCAAGGCTTTGTAGATCCCTTTTGAAAATATCTGACAAAGTCACAAGTCAATTTATTACAGGAGGCCCTGCAGAAAATTCCCAGGGCCAAGCTCTGCTCAGCTTCCACGGCTGCGTGCGCGTTAAGGGCAGAACAGGGCTGGTGCCAAGAGCTTTCGGAGCCCAAGCAACATACATGCGGGTCAGTGGAACAAATCCGTTCCCCACAGCAAGCCTCGAAACAAAATAGCGCGTGATGTTCGTTTAGAACCTTCCATTTAGTACAGGCAAATATGGCTGGGAAGGTAATTGTTTCACTACAATCAACACGAATGAAGTAAATGTTAATCATTGTCAATACTGAATTTTATTACCAACTCAATCCCACTCAAAACAGTGGCCAGACCCTGTAGAGGAAGAGCCAGACGCTTCAACTGACACATTCGTGCCTGAATTAAAAATGAGGACATTAAAGAATGTCCACAAGTCTCCGCAGAAACTTGAACCGGGTTAGTTTTCAGTAAGCCCAGGGTTTGGGTCCTGGTTTGCTCACACACCCCCACCATGCCTCCGAACTGAACAGAAAGTGCTGCCCCTATCCCTGCCGATCCTCCTGCCTACCGAGTACGCTTTTAGGCAGGACACCGAGGAAGCGGCACGATAAGGGGACAAGGACGATTAAGCTGGAGACGCGAAGCCCGCAGGTTAACCAGAATGCCCATCTCCAAGCGCCCCCGCAAAGCCCGGGCACCGGGCAGACCCCACCGAAGCCGGGCAGGAGCGCCCCGGAGCCCCG
>NW_009258947.1:3009790-3010118 GCF_000687185.1 Egretta garzetta
CTGCCGCTGCCCGGCCCTCGCCGCCAGCCCCGGGAAGGCAGGGGGTGAAGGTACCCCCTGAGGCGGACGGCTGCGTGCACCCCGGAGGGGAGAGAGGGAAGGGAAGTGAGAGGGGTGGAGAAGGGAAAAGGGAGAAAGGGAGGGAGAAAGGAAGGGAGAGGACAAGAGACAGAAAGCAAAGAGAGGAGATGAGAGGAGGGAAAAAAGAGCAGGAAGAGGGAAACCCTTATGGGAAGAAGCAAGTTCAACAAACTAAATCTCGCTTCTGCCCTGGTCTGAAAAGGCTGGCATACGCAACCCTTGTATTACCCGCTTCGTGCTTCAGCTT
>NW_009258947.1:3010135-3025135 GCF_000687185.1 Egretta garzetta
AAATCTGGTGGATTTGCCCTGAATTACATTCCGTTGATGGTTTTGGGTCGGTGTGTATGCTGGTGAGGAGGTGTATGGAGGACCACCAGAATGTAACTGTACTTACGAGAATAATGGTTGCAGCCTTAACTCCCATGATCTCAACACTTTCTCAAAACAAATCTTGTGTGAAAACACAAAACTAGATCACCTGTGAGATTTCTAACATTGCCCTAAATATGTAGTCGTTCTTCCGTGGTGTTACATGTCCAAAGCAGATAACATACCTTTTCTCTAGCCCACTCCATGCTTTGACTATCCCAGGTGAAAACATTGGAATGTCATTGCTACGACGACAATAACAGTGATCACCACCTATTACGTGTATCAACAACATGTTCTCTTACAAATGATGGGTGTCAGCACCCCCAGTTCCACCCCAGAAATAAGCCATGGCACTTCTGCAGGGTCGCCCACATGCCTTTTTCTTAAAGGAAGAATGTAGGTGCCATTCTTGCCTAAAGCTTAACTATAGTAATTCTTACTCTGGACTTTGCTGTGAAAACTTAGTTTTAGCACATGAGTCAAAGTACTTTTTTTGTTTGTTTTTTTAAAAACACCTCACGTGGGAAACCAGAGCCTGGAAGTGTGCTATGAGTGCTAGAAATCACGGATGGGCCCAGAAGCAAAATATGCTGAGATGAGTCATTATCTGTAATTTTCTTTCTGCTGTTTAACTATGTTTTCCCTGAGTCACTATGTCCTCTCTAAAGCGAGACATGACTACTTAAATCTTCAAAAGGAGTTTGCTAATGGAAGTGTTCCCTTGTTCTAAGGAGTCCTGAGTCCCTTAAAACATTCTTCAACCTCCCGGTGAGCTGGAGACTGGTTTACTGGGAGCCTGGAGAGGCTTGTGGGAGTTTACAGAAGCAGGCTAAAATGTGCATCACCTCCGTGGCGATTCAGCAAGGAGCTGCTCCGTGTTACCACCTCCTCTGCATTTGCAATCACATATATGCATGTCTTAATCTGAAAATTGTATTTGTTTCCTGGTCCAGGAAAAGCTCAGGCACTTTTGTCCTACGAAGTGCAAGTGTTGGCACAAGAAAGTTTTTGTCCCGGAAATGCCACTCGCATTAGAGCATCTTGGTGGTTGTAAATCTGTCGTCCTGCAGTGCCCATGCTAAAAGCAGCACAACACCCAAGGTTAGGAAATTAAACACAGTAATATGGAGATATTGCTAAACTGGCATATTTGTAGCACTTAGGAAAATATGATGACTGCTTATTCTGCGACATTTTGGTGCTTTGTGATGATTATTTAGAAAATAAAGTACATATCCAAATTTATTATGTTTTCTATAGGAAATTTAAATTGTTCTGAAAGGTTTTTAGCATCTGGGGACTTGCTAGGCTATTGTACTGTGCACTGGAAGTGTCTATGATATACATATGTAATTCTGAGAGTGAGATTAAAAGTGCATAGATATTTTCACTCTAATTAGGCAATTTAGCCTTAACATGCTATATAGCATTCTTGCCATTTTACTTTAAGTTACATGTAACCTCCAGGCACTTGGTTAATATATTATTAATGCCTCATAAGTCACTTAAGTTAGACTTTTTTTCGTGCCCTGTGGAATCTGGTAGAGCATGAGGTGGCGTGCAATTAGCTCAGCGCTAGACACTGGGTGGAATATTAATGCTTCTAATTAAAATGTAATGCAGATCAACTTGACATTCATTGAGATGCTGAGGCAGCAGTCAGTTCCTTCCTTGTCAGTGCACTGATTAAAGAGTCAAGGCTGCATTTTCTGAGGCTAAGAACTGCATCTTGTTTTCAGTCTATAAAATGCTAGTTTGGCAGGGAAGAGAAGACAGAAACACGGGTAGATGGAAAAGTCTTCACAGAGGTGAATAAGAAGATCCAAAAAAGCTTTCAAGAGATTTTCTCCAGTAGTAAAGGGGGAGTTTAAAAAGATGCCTAGAGAGCGGGTTAAAAAGGAAATCCATTTTACTTAAAGCTGCACAGTAAAGGTATTTATGTTATTGTGTGTTGTAAGTTAAGCTAACTTTTTGAAGTCCTCACAGTTTCCTAAGTGTTTGTCACAGACTTTCTGGAATAAGGGAGTTTTCATCCCCAGATTATGATTTATTCTTTGAACTAAATGAAGTAGCAAACTTGTGGAAAAATGTCTTTTATTAAGTAACTGCAGACTATTTCAATGCAGTTGCACAAGGGAGAAGGCAATTTTCTGGTGTTTCCAAAGTTTTTTTGTTGTTTGATTTTACAACCTCAAAATCTTTCCTATTTCTTTTTTTTTTTCCTCCACAGACAGTATTTGTGTAATAAAATAACAGGAGTAAGAAGATTGTCTTGGGCAAGCTTGAGCCACAAACTATTCAGGGCTACTATAGCTGAAACCAATGAGAAACAGTTCAGTGACTTCAGTAAGAAGAAAATCAAGCCCAAAGGCTTCTTCTGTGTGGTCATTTATGGTATTCGTGAAACTGTTTTTTTAAAGATTGGAGAAAAACTTCTGAATTTATTCAGAATGTTTTGAATTTAATTTAATTTAATGAATTTAATTTAACTCTCTGTCCTCTGGTCCTTGCATGTTTTTTGGTACTGAAAATACAGCTATCACTCCATAATTACACTTTTCAACACTGCTGGCATCCTTTTTGTCTTCTGCTGCAAAAAAACTGTATAATGATTTTAATATTGAAATTCTAAGTTGGTGACAGGGAAGGTTTCTGATAAATAACACTTCCAAATGGTTTTGATATATCTTTCTATTCTTAACCAGTTTTCAAAGAAGTATTTTTATAAAATGTGCAGGGTCATTTTTTGTTGACCCTGCATATAAATATCCATGGGAAATTTGTGTCCTGTTTCAGATTTCTCTAGTTGAGAAGTTGACCTAGCAAAAAAAATAAGATATATATGCTGGAAATGAGAGATCTTTCTTTCTGAATGCTATTAGAAGTGGTTACCTTATAGCTAGATATCGTGTAAATCTCCATTTGCTTTTAAAAGTTTCCTACTTACCTCCCAGATTTTTGTCAAATACTGCCACTTGCTGGTTTTATTGCATACCAGTAATTTAGTTTTGTAGCTTTTACTTTGCTGAAGTAATAAAAAAAAATCTTTCTAAAAGATCACATAGCTAATACTTTTATCTTTTTCTTTCAAAAAAAATCAGGTATTAGAAATATAAGCTCAAATCCTTTCCAGTTTAGGTTATATCTCCATGTTAACATTCTGTCTCTGGATATAAAATGAGGCATTCAAGACACTTCAGTATGTCTTTGGATACCTGACAATGGAAACGCTTTGCATAGACTTTGGCAGACACAGAATCATGACCTAATTTATTTTTTAGGACCATTTTGGTTAACAATAACGGCAACAGTTAAGAGGAACAAATTGTCAAAATAACTGACAAAAAAGCACAGTAAAAACATATTTAATGTGGTTTTATTATAATATACCAGCACAGGACTAAAGCTTAAACGCATCTGATCTTCAGTATTTTGTAGGCAGAAGCAAAACTCAGCCTGGTTTTGAAAGCATATAATAGTGCCTTTTATTTCTATTACATACACAAAGTGAGTATCATGGGGTAGCTTGATGGCAAGTCAGCAAATGTGCTAAACTCAGGGTATCAGCCAAGTCAATTATTTACATTCATAAATGCTTGGTCATAAACTTTTCTCGACTATCCAGGAAAGCTTATGGTATACTTGTATGCATACTTTTTGAAAAACTGCATGCTTCTTCATAGATCAGTCAGAAGCAATAGAACTTCTTCTCTGACCATGGGCATTCAAGAGTTTATGACACAGAATCACAGAATCGTTTAGGTTGGGAAGGACCTTTAAGATCGAGTCCAGCAAAGACTGAGGATGTTGTCTCCACAGAAGTCAGATTCAAATATCCTTCTTCCTCTCCATTGGGAGAGTGATGTTGTTGATATCAAAGTGGCCATTCTTCTTTCCTGAATATAATATGAATTGCAGGGGAAAATTACTCCTTCACTGGTTACATTATGAGAAAGGATCCTTCCAATTTCAAACAAGAGTGTACTGTTTTCTGGCATATGCTAGGGTATCTTTAATTGCCTCATGTCTTGTAAATCATCTGAATCTGCATTGTTAGTTTCTTGTATAATAAGAAAATCCTGGGATGGGTTCTATATAAACTGGCAAAAAAAGCAAAGATTGTCTTCCGAAGTACCTTTGAGTCTTCACCTCAGCTAGGCTACCTGGTGCTAGTCTATGTGTCCAGGGAAAGATGCTTACTACATCTTAAATCAGCCAGTATAACTTAAATTTGCCAGATATTTCTGGAGTTTTTAACAATGTGTTTTAATGTGTCCTCCATTTCAAAGAGAGTTTGTTGGGTGTAGCTATAGGAAATGGACCTTGCTAACCCATTATCTGATATTTAAGGAAATGCCCATAAGCTTTGGTTTTCATTAACTGTGAAATATGGATCTTTTGGATCTATTTGCTTTTTTTTTTTTTTTTTTTTTTTTTTTGATTGCACACAGCTATCACAGATGACAGTGGGGGTAAACGCAATAGGATAACTCTCTTTTTATCCTGGCTTTTTAAACAATATGCTAGAAAAAAATTTAAAAAAACAAAAAATGAAAAATAATATTAAGCCTTGCTTTGTCAAGCTGCTTAAAATGTAGGAAACCATAGGTCCTTGTTCACTAGCCAGGTAATGTACCTAGTGGAAGAGTTGGCCTGTAATGGTAAAGGAAAATAGGAAAACTCACCTGAAGAGGCTTGCCCCAAGGCAAATGTACTCAAACCAACAAGCTCCGGGTTTCCCACAGAGTAATTTTCCTTAATATCAGCATAACGGGAAATTGGGCATTATTAGTTTAATCCCTTGCCTACACTGAGGAAATACCTCACCCAGAAGAGATTCCAGGCTAGTATTTGTACTACAGCTGTGCCTGGAGGCCTCAGCCAGGATCAGAGCCACCCAGACACATGTTCTACAGACATAAATAAAAAACGGTGCCTTCTCTGAATGCAGTAGGACTGTGCCCATTTCCCAGTTGGATACCCTCAGGGTCCTGGGTGCCCTGAGCCTGGGGGCCTCGCTACTGCTGTGTGGTGCCAGCCTGGGAAGAGCAGAGCTGGTTCTGAGGAGAGGGAGCTGCTGTGGGGAAAGCCAGCCCCCCGCAAGCGCAGGCAGCCCTGCTTTTAAGCTAACTGCCATTTCCAGCCTGGCCTCAGCTTAGCCCCTTCCCCACAGCCCTGCCCAGCCATCCCAGGGCTGGGTCTGGCCCCGTTTCCCCCAGTGTGTCTGATCTCAACCCCCAGGTCAATGTCCTGGCCCAGCCTTGGCTCATCCCAGTCCCCGAGGAAGGTGCCAGATGCCCAGGGCTGGGGCTGCCCTGGTGCCCCCCAGCTGCCCTGCTCCTGGCTGGAGAGTGGGACAGGCCCTGGCTGCCAGGCCTGCCCTGCTGTCCTAGGGAGCCCCTGCTGCTCCTGGCCTGGGGACACCAAATCCTGGGAGGGGTCCTAGAGGCAGTGTTGAAAGAGCCCTGTTGAACTCTCCAGAGCAGTGTAAATGTTTTCTGTGCTTAATTTTAAAAAAATTAGCACCACCAGGTGAAACATATTCAGCAGATCAAGGGAGGCTGCTTTCCTTCTCAGCTGGTGCATGTGAATGTGAGGTCCTGCCTGGAAGGACACATCCCGTTCTGCGCTCTCCAGATCAAAGGGGATGATGAGAAACTGGAAGGACAACCACCAAGATGCCCAAGGACCTATGAACATAGGCTGAGGGATCTGGCCTTGTTGTTTCGTCTGGTGAAATGGGGGCAAGGTTGTGATCCAACTGCAACCTACGACACACAAAAAATGATAAAGCTAAACAATTCTTTGCAGTGGCTGATGGTATATATAGCAAGGTGCCATGATTTTAAATTGTGACTTGAAAAGTTTAGGTTGGATAGAAATATTCACGTAAAAATGTTTTTCACCGGGATGGAAGTGTGGCACTGGCACGGGTTACACAGAAATGCTGGGAATCCTCTTTCTGAGAGATTGTCAAGATCTGATTAGATAAAGCCTTGGCCGATACTGAGATAGTGCTGGCAATAGTCCTTGTCTGAGCAGGAGGCATTCCCTCCAGCCAACATCTCTGTGGTTTTGTCAGCAGCTCATTTTCCCTTTGGAAATGCCCATCTCACTGTTAATAGCATGAGCCTGGGTGACCAGCTTGGGCAAGATGCCTCACAAGCCTAAAAGGTGAGTCATTAGCAGCTTTACTGATGTGACGAAATCTGGGAGAGGAATGGTCTGCTCTAGTCATTTGGTCTTAGTTTTCAGTGAAATGCAGCAGTTCTGGAGCTGAATCAATTTACCGTAGTTTGATTAGAGTAATGGTTAAAGAAAGGTCTTTGAAAAGCCAGAAGTAATGTGATACTTTAATACGACAATCAAAATGAAAAAATATTCTTTTTCCCACATAGATTTTTGTGTTTTAAAAATAATAAGCCAGGAAGATACAGTTTCTCAAACTTTCAGGTCAGATACCGAAGTACACAAAGAGGCAAGAGGGTGTGTTCAGCTAGGTTGTCTGAGACTTGGGCTATCAACAGACCTCCCTCAACTCATCCATGTTTTCCTGGCTGATCAAAGTCAATAGGACTGCTCAACTAGGGTGGGCTAGCTCAGTCCTGTTCTCTCCCTCAGGGTAGTTTTGATGTCCTCTAATTGTTCCCTGGATTGCCTAATTCGTGATTGATCTTCCTCCTTTAGTCACCTTTGATGTTCTGTTGTTGTTTGTTACAGGATCTCTGGTTAGGATTAAGTCATTTTAGACAGTAAAACATTCCTGTGAAGGGGAATACAGACAAGTAAGTACTAAAAAGAGAACAAAACAAAAATGTGTTCTTTGCTCCAGGTGGCCAACCCTGAGTTACGGTAGCAGTGAAATCAGGGGTCTTGATTTGTAACACAGGTTATTGTGTCATGACCAAAATTTAATGTCTGCTGTCTATGTTCACTTCTTATTGGCCCTTGAATTTTAGAATGACCTGTCAGAGAGCAAAACAGCCCTTCCAGATGCAAGGCTTAGATGAGAGTAAGCAAAACAGAACCTGCTTAAGAAATAAATGGAGAAGAAAAACCCAACTAAAACCTGTAGCAATACCAGTACCTTTGCATGCATATCAATGTACAGTTCTCTTCAGTTGCACAGACAGTAATTATATTCTCAATGTTCCTTGCTGTACATCCTCCACTGTCCTCCACTAATCATTCTACCCCACACTCCTCCACAAAATGGACATTTGGCTAGTTTGTTCTTCTTTGTTTCTTTTTGTGTAGCCTGTGGCAAGCAAAATGATTCCCATCCCGTTCTGACTGGA
Organism: Egretta garzetta; assembly: GCF_000687185.1. Lineage (NCBI taxonomy): Eukaryota > Metazoa > Chordata > Aves > Pelecaniformes > Ardeidae > Egretta > Egretta garzetta. The sequence goes on from NW_009258947.1 coordinate 3,017,518, forward strand.
AGTGATGATATCTTTAAAATATGGCTGGCTTACATGAGTTAAGGTTCTATTATTTATCCTTATCATATAGTATGGAACTTCAGTTATTTGGAAGAGTTTTCGAAAATTGGCAAATTTTAGATTTTTTTTCTGTTGATTTTCCTGGTTGTCTTTCTTCTCCTTTCATTGTTAGTTCTCATTCCATTCTCCTGTCTCTTTTTTCTAGCAGAACAAGAGCTAAAAAAAGCTGCCAGGAAGTAATGAGGGTGAGGGAGGAAGGGTTTTTTTAAAAACTTTTTTTGTTTGTTTTATTTTTTTTTATTAAAAAAAATCCAGTGCAACTAAAATGTTCCATTCATTTGAAATATTTCATAGTAAAGATATTTCATATTTCAATCCAAAACTTTAATTCGTGTCTTCTCTCCCCATTGAGAAAATGAAAATATTTTTACTGCAAATACGCACCAAATGTCTCTTACCTGACAAATATATATTGAACCAGTAGCAAAATGGCATATTATAATTTGCACAGTATTTTTTCAATTATGTTGAAATAGAATCGCATTGAAATTCAATTAGCTACAGTCTGATCAAGAATTTTGTGGAGAAACAAACAAACGAGAAAAGACCTTGTCCTCTTTAACAGGAATCTATTAGCAAACCGACAGTTGACTGGCATTTTAGTACAAAATACTAGCCCTTAGAATAAAAAAATAAATCTCAGTATCATTTCTAAGATAATAATGAACAACGTACTTTTACTATTTTAGTTTGTAGCTTTTGCAGAGGCACCAGAATTTAAAGGACACAATCATTAATTCTTCATTTTAGGCTTTCTTCTTCATCGTTCTTAATGTTTTCCCTGCCCTTTCTCTCCAAAGCACAAAGTTTTTATGTCTTAGATTTAAAAAGCAGACCATTGGAAAGTGCTTGAATGATTCCTAATTCCATTTTCTATTTTTGAGTCATTGTGTTTGGTTGTTATAAATTTGTGTTATTAAAAATATACCGAGGAAGGTGAAACCCCGTGGCACAGAAACGGAAGGGTTGCTCCTTCGTGTGAATGCTGTGGCCTGGAGGAGCTAGCGGTTAAGAGAGTCATAGCAGAGGAGGTTCAAGGAGCTTCCAGGGACCAAGGGGCCTAAGCGAGGGCTGAGTCAGTGACTCAGAAAGTCACTGGAAGTAAGGACATGCTTGCAAGGAGCACATGGGGACATGTGTGCAATCTTTTCTAGCTGCTCTGAGCCTTCCCTGTTTAAAAACTCCTACTTTCGTTCAAAACCTGTCTTTTTGTGTTTAAAATCTTTTTGGTCTTCTTTGGAGAGCTTACTGTGAGGAGAACACCTAGGCAGCTCCTCTTCAAAGCCATCTCAGGACCTTGTCACACTCACGTTTTGAAGTCCTGTTCATTAAAGCCATAGTTTCTCTAGACTTCAGTGAGATTTTGAGGGAGTGCACTTGGAAATTAAAAAAAAAAACAGATCATTTAATAGATGAGTATTAATAATAACAGGCAACATATATATTTTACCTTTTATCTATGGATTTGTTTGTAATCAGCATTTAACTATGTGTATCGGATTTCTTAGGAAATAGTGGGTGAATTCAAATTGGAGTTTGAATAATCAAGGTTTAGCCAGGATTTTCAAACTGAAGCATGTAAGAACAATATTTTTCCAGCGTGCTGAGCACCTCTGTTCAGACAGCTTCTGATCATGTGCAGACAAGATGCACCACAGGATGGTTTGCGTGATCCCTATCTATAGATAAGATCACATCACATGCCATGCTGGCAGCCTCACCTGAATCAGATGCATGTCCAATTAGAGGCACAACCTTTGCCTGAACGTTGCTAATGTTTCTTGCTTATTTACCCACCTACCCTGAAAAAGATTCTCTTTTTATGCCTGTCACATCAAATGGCTTATAATCATACACTGTCATGTAAGTTATGACTACAAAAATTTTAGCAGTTCAGCTGATCATGTGGTATCTGTTTTTAAACATACCACAATTTTGCTCTTGATTTTAAATACGTTGCATTAGCTGTCCTACAGTAAATGCGATTGCTTAAAAAGACCACTCCTTTATTTTGCATGGAATGAATTCTTCTTCCAGACAGTGTATTCTAGACCTGCTTCCTGGGATGGAAATTCAGCTTAAGTTATTTTCAGAAATTGTCCTCACGTGTATTCTGATAACCATAGATAGTGAAAATGAGAAAGGTTGGAATAACTGGAAGTGAAATTCAAAAGATTAAAACTTTTTTTTTTTAAGAAAGTAGCTTGAAACTAAGAAGGTGAGAATAATAAAAAATGACACCTGACAGAAATAAGTTTTTCCTGAGCATGCTAGAATTAGTTAAATTTGCTGCTATTACTGTTGATGTGCTACTTCCCTGGGTGGAGCAGCAAAACCAGATTTTACTGTGAACTTTTCTTTTTGCAGTTTACTGAAAGTGTTAGTGAAACGTGAACTAAAAGTTAAGTTCTTTCTTGGTCCAAGAGGCAAAGGCTCTCCTCACCCATCTTTTCTTAGGAGACATGAAGTTTTGGGCTATCATCATTTTTAACCACAGGAGATTAACTCAAAAGATGTGTCTGGGTACATACACACAAGAGGTGAATATGTACTGTGTTTGTGTAGTCAGAGCGCTGAAATGTCTGTTTCAGCAATAAAGGTTAGATGTTACTCATATCAGAGTGGAGACCTTACTTCTACCTGGGCTTAAACATGCCTGTTGGTGGAGGTGTTTACAAGATCTGATTAAATATGAATGTGGCTAATGCGTCTTGGGCATCCATCTGGGCAGAGCCAGGGATTTTGTGAGGCAGCACACTTCACAATTTAAGATTATGTGCACGTATGCACACACCAGTCTTTTGTGTCAATGTTACAAGAAAAAACAAAATCTAAATTTTCATGCATGTGGAGAATAAATCTCTTTAGGAATGACGTCTCAGGCAAGGACAACATGGTCCATACAGAGAAAGATTTAAAGGTGTAAGAAATCTCAAAGCCTGCTTTCATTTTCCTGCATCACCTTAATGTGTAAATCTGGTAATGGCTTGTGCACTTCTGTTCTCTCTTTGTAAAAGCCACAGTCAGTGAAGAATGGAGTAGAAGCAATTCCATATGTTAGGAGGGTCACTGAATAGCTCGTTCTATATAAAACATATTTACTAACAGCACACTGCTCAGACCCTATTGAATATAGCATGTTTACTTATATTAATTCAAGTAACAAACCCATTTAAATATAACCACAGCCAGCCCACAATCACCACAAAAATGGGAAAAACATGCAGCTACTTGTACTGTTCTCATTATAAGTAATCCCTGCATATAAATTGATGCCACGTTTTCGTGACAAATAACCACAGAAAGAACCTAAACTAAGAGTGTTCTCGGAAGTGTAATTTGAAGCAGTTAGTGCTGTGGTAACCTCAGTGACCTCTTGGTTGCAGCTGCTGGTGTCCCTGAAGCTGCTGCAGGTCTCACCGCCCCTGGGACCACTCAGTCCCTGCAGCCCCAGAGCTACTGGTAAGTCATCGCAGGACAAGTATCACCAGAGGAGTCAGGAGCAAGGGACATCCTCATGTGAGCATACAAGATCTGACAAGATAACCTGGCCCAAGGCTCTGTTCTTCAGGGGGATACTCATCCTTTTTTTAAGTGTCAGAAGAAAATTGGGTGCTTGAGCGAAATTATGGATGCTCACAAATGTAGGTCATGCAACACACACAGTGTTTTGGGGCTGGAGAAAAAAACATGGTCAGTAATCCCAACAGTACAGTTGGTTGCTTCTCAGACACGTGCTCAATGGGACGTGTGTGTGGCCCTAACGTTTGTTGTGCAGTAGGAGACAGAATTTTAGGGTTTTTTCAGTGAACCATTGTTTGACTTTTCAACGTTAAGAAATTCTTCTTTTCAGATCATAAAGGCAGGACACATTTGAAGCTAATTCAAGATTAAAGCTTCTCAGCCTAAATCATACAGCAAAAGAAACAATGTTTTCAGACAGGGCAGAGCCTAGAGCCTAATGCAAAAGTGAGTAATAAGTGCAAGTGCTAATACGTGCATTTCATTAAAACCAAAATGGCCTCTGAACAATTTCCCCAGGCCTGCCTGCATCCTCCAGCTCCACCATGTCATCCATCCTTTTCCTTCTTGGAGTAGTTGTGATACCATAGCACAACTGTTCCTACCTTTTTTGTTACTCTCTCCAGTTGTCTGCCTGCATTTTTGATGGTCTGACTCGGTCCTGTTTCTTTTGCTTCTTACTGACCCTGTGTACTTGTTCTGCAGCATTTTATTCTTCTGGTTTGATCCCTTCCGCAGACAGTTTGGCTGACTGTGCTCTTCGGAAGCATTTGCCAGAGGAATGATTTTCAGTGTACAGTCAATGAACCCCGGAGAATCCACAAATTATTCTTAACACTCCATGAGGGGTGGTTAAGAAAATCAAACCTACTGTTGGCAGGGTTAAATGTTCTGTTCAGAGATCAATGCCTCAATTGGAAAAAAGTGTCTGCAATGAAAACTCTTGCTCTAGACTTAGATCTGATTATCCCCACAAAAGTGTTAAATGAATAATTGATTGCACATGCCCCATTCCACATCATCCTTCCCTTTATGATGGAAGTAAAACTTACATACATAAAGCAGTGACAAGACAGCACTCAGAGTTATTTGTGAATATATTTTCTGCCATCGTTTTTCTCTTTTTGGTACTACTGAGGCAAATAATCTCATTAGTGATCTCAAATAAAAATACCAGAAATGACCAAAGATGGGAAGATTGATCAGCACAGCGTTGTTATATTGTACATGAAGAACCTGATGATGTGACAGACTACATAAAAAGGCAAAGTTAGAGATTACTTGGAGATAATAGATTTTTATTTGCTATATTCCAAAACTTGATCAAAATGTAACAGTTGATCACAGGTCTAAGAGTCATCAGTGAACAGGCAAGAAAAAGGACAATGTAATATGAGGCTATAACAACATGGAAAGTATTTCTGGGCAATAGCAACAGAGAGATCTAGTGTTAGTGCTTAGTGGATGAGGGAAAGACTGTGGATGGTGTCTACCTAGACTTTAGTAAAGCCTTTGACACCGTTTCCCATAGCATTCCCCAGAGAAACTGGCTGCTCATGGCTTGGAGGGGCGTACTTTTTGCTGGGTAAAAAACTGGCTGGATGGCTGGGCCCAGAGAGTTGTGGTGAATGGAGTTAAATCCACTTGGCAGCCGATCACAAGTGGTGTTCCCCAGGGCTCAGTGTTGCAGCCAGTTCTGTTTAATATCTTCATCAATGATCTGGATGAGGGGATTGAGTGCACCCTCAGCAACTTTGCAGATGACACCAAGTTGGGTGGAAGTGTTGATCTGCTTGAGGGAAGGAGGGGTCTACAGAAGGATCTGGACAGGCTGGATTGATGGGCTGAGGCCAACTGTATGAAGTTCAACAAGGCCAAGTGCCAGGTCCTGCACTTGGGTCACAACAACCCCATGCAACGCTACAGGCTTGGGGAAGAGTGGCTGGAAAGCTGCCCAGGGAAAAAAAGGCCCAGGGGTGTTGGTTGACAGCTGGCTGAATATGAGCCAGCAGTGTGCCCAGGTGGCCAAGAAGGCCAACAGCATCCTGGCTTGTATTAGAAATAGTGTGGCCAGCAGGAGTAGGGAAGTGATCGTGCCCCTGTACTCAGCAATGGTGAGGCCATACCTTGAATACTGTGTTCAGTTTTGGGCCCCTCACTACAAGAAAGACGGTGAGGTGGTGGAGCATATCCAAAGAAGGGCAGCGAAGCTGGTGAAGGGCCTAGGGCACAAGACTTATGAGGAGTGGCTGAGGGAACTGGAGAAGAGGAGGCTGAGGGGAGACCTTATTGCCCTCTACAACTCTGTGACAGGAGGTTGTAGTGAGGTGGGGGTTGGTCTCTTCTCCCAAGTAACAAGCAATAGGACAAGAGGAAATTGCCTGAAGTTGTGCCAGGGGAGGTTTAGATTGGGTATTAGGAAAAATTTCTTCACTGAAAGTGTTGTCCAGCATTGGACCAGGCTGCCCAGGGAAGTGGTGGAGTCCCTATCCCTCGAGGTATTTAAAAGCCACGTAGATGTGGTGCTTAGGTTCATGGTTTAGTGGTGGATTTGGCAGTGCTAGGTTAACGGTTGGACTTGATGACCTTAAATGTCTTTTCCAGCCAAAATGATTCTATGATTCTATGGTTTATGAAGGCATTTCTTGGGATACTGGGCACAGTAGGCTCAAAAAAGATTAAGTCAAAGAAAGTTTGAGAAGGATTAAGTCCACAGGCATGGAGAAGGGCCTGTTGATTGCAACAATGGAAAAATAGTCTTACAAGACCAGAGGAGTTGGCTCATATCCTTTGGGAAAAGGATTTCTTAGAAGAAATACTAATGTTGGCAGGAAACAGAAGCGGGGAGTGGGCACTAACTAGTTAAGCTACCACTGATCAGCTGACTACTAACATGGAGAAGATGATGCTTTTATGTACCCTGCATCATACTAGCCCACTGGTGCATCGAATTAGGTCTAGTTGGACAAGTCATCTACGTGGACTTGTGCAAAGCATTTTACACTGTCGCGCACAACATCCCTGTCTATAAATTGGAGACATGGGTTTGAGAGATGGACCACTTGGTAGATAAGGAATTGACTGGATGGTCATGGTCAGAGAGTTGCAGTCAACAGCAAAATGTCCAAGTGGAGACCAGTGATGAGTGGCGTTCCTCAGGGACCAGTCTTGGGACCAGCGCTGTTTAACATCTTTGTTGGCAATATGGATAGTGGGATTGAGTGCACCCTCAGCAAGTTTGCTGACACCACCAAGCCTGGAAAGAAGGGATTCACACCACCACATGCTGGAGGGAAGGGATTCAATCCAGAGGGACCTGTCAAACAGGCTCGAGAGGTGGGCCTGTGTGAACCTCTTGGAGTTCAACAAGGCCAAGTGCAAGGTCCTGCACCTGGGTTGGGGCAATCCCAAGCACAAATACAGGCTGGGCAAAGAATGGATTGAGAGCCGCCCTGTGGAGGACTTGGAGGTGTTGGTTGATGAGAAGCTCAACATGACACAGAAATGTGCTCTGGCAGCCCAGAAAGCCAAACATACCCTGGGCTGCATCAAAAGAAGTGTGGCCAGCTGGTTGAGGGAGGTGATTCTACCCCTCTGCTCCACTCTGGTGAGACCTCATCTGGAGTACTGCACTCAGCTCTGGGGCCCCCAACATAAGAAGGACATGGACCTGTTGGAGCGAGTCCAGAGGAGGGCCATGAAGATGATCAGAGGGCTGGAGCACCTCTCCTGTGAAGACAGACTGAGAGAGTTAGGGTTGTTCAGCCTGGAAAAGAAAAGGCTCCAGGGAGACCTATAGCAGCCTTACAGTACCTGAAGGGGCCCACAAGACAGCTGGAGAGGGACTTTTTACAATGACACGTAGTGACAAGACAAGGGATAATGGCTTTAAACTGAAAGAGGGTAGATTTAGATTAGATATAAGGAAGAAATTCTTCACTATGAGGGTGGTGAGGCACTGGAACAGGTTGCCCAGAGAAGTTGTGGTTGCCCCATCCCTGGAAGTGTTCAAGGCCAGGTTGGATGGGGCTTTGAG
>NW_009258947.1:3030135-3043848 GCF_000687185.1 Egretta garzetta
CATAACATATTATCAAGGCATATTGCCACCATTTTTTATAATATTTAAAATGCCTATTTAGTTCTTACTTAATTTTACAGGATACACTGGAACAGGCCCTCCATGTCTTTGTTAGCAGTTAAATGTATCTTTATGGTTTCAGTGTTGTTACCACAAATATCCAACTGGTTGATGAAACATAAACATAAAAAAAGACATCTATTGTATGAAGTGAACTGAAGATCGCCAAATTCCTTAACTTGTGCTCTCAATCACTTACCATATGTGGCAGCTGGATATTAGCTAGACTATGAATTAAAGACTGGCTTAAATTGGCCAATTCATGAAGAAGAGACTCATTTTGCTGTTCAATTACTTTGTTCTCCTCTTCTATCGTCTTCAGGTTGCTCTCCATTGTGGTAATCTAAAATGGACAAATTTGTGTACAATGTAATATAAGGCAAGCTGTTATAAAGCATGCGCTCTTCGAAGGGAGTGATAACAGAAATACCAGGGAGAAAAGGAGAAAAGGGCCTATTCATTCACGCTTAAAAAGGTTTTGCTTGAGTCTGCAATTTTTATCATTGTACGGGTTTCTTACTCCTACTGCGTGTTGTATGACTTTAACAGCTTGTCTTTTCAGTATTGGTAATAATGAATGAACTTGGATTTGATTCCACTGCTTTAGAGCTTTTCTTCCGGAGCTGAAAGGCATTAAGAAGGACCTGCAAGTTCACCCGTGTGGTTAAACGCTCTGCTCCTAGGAGCCTACCGTAGGGACATTCCGCAGTAAGGCATGCACGTCTCGTATTTTCTGCAATATATATACACATATGTATACTGTTTGTTAAACATGCACAGCTCCTTGCTGCCAGTGTTTAGCTTGTTGCAAGTGTAGTTTGATTCTATACAAATTCACAGGGCTGCTTTTGAAAGCTGAACACCTGCATGTTATTGCAACGTATGTACAAATTCGGGAAGTTTTCTAAAAAATACAGTGACATGCCAGACTGAAGGAACCGAACAAAATTTGCACGTAGCCAGGAGAGCGGGTCCCTGGGGCGTGACTACATGTACAGGTGAAGACAGCTGAGAGTGTGCTCTGCCTATGTTCCCAGGTGACCAGACACAAGTTAGCTCTGACCTTCCATGGTGCCGTGCCTGAGCCAAAAAGCGTTGCTGAGAGGCAACTTACCAGGCTCATGCCAAGCTTTGTGCTGATGAAGCTGTAAGGAGTTCAGATGAGCACCGGCCTATGTCCAACTTGTCGAGAGCACATGCAGAGCTCACTCCTATCTGTCTACACTTTCCGCTGTAGACCTGTCCTTACGTTTCACATTGGATGATAACCGTTAACATCTATTACAAAGCGTACAGTGTGCTTTTGTGTGTGTGTAGGTTAAAATATGAATTGACAAGAGGGCCCACTAGTTGATAGAAGCAGCTTTGACAGGTGATGTGGCTTCATAAAACAATCTTCACGTATCTCTTACTTTGACTACAGGTGTTTATTAAGCAGTTAATTCAAGCTGTCAGTATTGCAGGTGCTTGGTTTTGTCACAATTAATTGATTTTGAAGTATTTCTACAACATATTATAGTAGGCAAAATACTTTCTTCAGCTTTGAAACTGGAAACACATCCTGTCTTGTTTTGCTTTCAGCCTATGTTGGAGAGCAATGCTGTATGCAAATGCAGAACATCTTTCATAGGTGCTTGTTAGAGTCAGTCATGCTCCAGTATTTACCCTAAAAACTGTTTTTTTTTATATTACAGACCAAAGTGAAGAGTCTGATGTCAATGAAGGCCCAGTTCAGCATCGCATACTGCTGCTGCCTCATGCTAACTTAAGTAGGAGCTGACATTTTATAGATTTTCTAGTTAGTTAAGCACTGCTACTTGAATAGATCTTTTTTTCTTCTGCATGTGAGATACTGACTACCTGCAGATACAGTGGCAGCTGATCAGCATATCTCGTAATTTCATTTTGTACTCATCTGGAAGTATCTTAGGATAACTGGCATACTTAATTATCGTATACACTTGCTTAAAGGCTGGAATTTCCCTCACCACATTTTACTCTAAAACTAATGAATATTCACTTGTATCCATTCTAAAGCCTGGATAACATGTTGCTGGTATGAGACACACAGTTATTTGCAGATTTTTCTTTCCCTCTCTCACCTTTATGTGTTTCTGCCCCTCTCCTACTTTTCAACCTGCATGTTAAATCTGGACAAATTTACTGGGAGATCTTAGATTAAAAATACTTTCTTCCAAGTCTTGTGCAAAAAGGCAGCTGAGTAAAGCAGAGTCTTATGAATGCCCCAACTAAGAAAAAGGCTGCAGTGTGACTTCTCACTTTATTAAATATAAAAGATTCTACATTGAAGGGAAGCTCCTGTTGTAGGAAGAACTTTCACTGGCACTTACAATCATATGGGATGCAAATCCATATCAAACAAGACTGATGCTGCTTCTGGTGTTCACAGAAATTCCACTATTTTTCCATTGCGTATTCCTTGCCTGTGAAGTCTGATTGAAATCTAGGTTGCACAATGATTTTCTAAAGGTTTATCAGCAAATATTTTGTTACATTCAATATAATTTTACTATTGCAAATAAAGGGGACTGTTGACTCTGATCCTCTTAATAGATTGATAATGACTATGAAGTAATTCTCTAGATGTTGGAAATGTAAATTCCCTGTTGTCTGGAGAGTACAGAAATTCAAAACTGAGGCCTCTGAACTTTGTGAAGTTTGACTCAGCTGGGATTTTCTGCTAAGCATCAGTGGCTAGCTGGGCAAGAAGAGGTAAGTATTAGGCCAGACTGCCCAGAGGCTGTGGCATCTCTAGTGTAGGAAGTTAGACAAGCATCTGTCAGGATTGACTCAGGAAGAGCTGGGAAGTTGGAAGGGAAGAAGACTGGTGGACAAAATAACATTTCAGGGTCTCTTTAGCTCTATTTTCTAGAATACTATTAATTATTTACAGTAGTAATCCTATTAATTGTTACAGTATGTGTCATTGCCAGTTATTCTACCGTTTTTCTAAATCTGCTGCACCAAGGTGTGAAAAAGCTTTCTTTCAACTTGATGGAAAAATCATCAGTTGAGTTTTTTTTTTTACTAAGAATAGGTAGTGGTCCCAGGTGGTGCCTAATCTGATTTCTAAGACTGTGTGATGGCACTAGTCTTAAATATGAAAGCTGGAACTGAGACCACTCAAGTATGGCTTCTGTACTCATTACAGATCAAAACTTGATTTGGAATTCCTAGCTAAGTATTTGAAACTCAATACAAGTATTACGCCTGTAATAGTGTTATCACAGTTGGTTTTTTTTTATTCATCTGGCCAAAAATAAAATTAAAAATGCAAAAAGTTGGTGACAACTGGAGCATTTACCTAATGTACACATAATGGGTACTTCACATTTTTTAAAATCTCAGCTAAATCAGTCCGTATGTGAATAGCACCCACAGCGTTGTATTAAGCAAAAGAAAACATAAGGCAGATTGAAGCTGCCAGGTACAAAATTTAGAACCAAATTCCTCCAGTATAAATACATATAATTCTCCTGCTATTGATTATTATTCTTGCAGATTTTGTCCTCATTATCCTACAGTTACACTTGGTCACATCGGAAATCTGTGTAAAGGTTAAGTCAAATCCTATAAAGGCCAAATAATGACAACAGAACCCTGAATACTGGCATAAAATAGAAGTGACGTTTCAATATCAGTTTGGCTAAGGTTTAGAAGTCAAAGAAAAAACAAACTGAAGAGGCAGATCCTGCCTTCTATTTATGAGTGTACAAGAGGAAGAGGAGGACAGTGGACATGGCGCTCTTCTCCACAAGCAGCGAGGAAGTAACAAGGAATGGTTTAGTTTGTTTCCATCAAGATCAATTGGATGATTATGACTGAGGGACTAAAGGCTGATAAATGGTGAGAGCTGCAGTAAATCTCACTGTTGGTGTCTGTGCTCAAACCACGTGAAGAAAAAAGGACCAGAAGCTGTGCTGGACACCAGAAAATGCCAGGGAAAGAATTAAATTCATTTCCTTCCTTTGCCTTTTCCACCCAGTTTTAGGACTGGTGAAAAATTAGTTTTAAAGTAATAGTTTAATGTTAGATTTTCCTTTTTTTTGAACAGATTTATGTGAAACCTAAAAGGAATTAAGCTGTATCTGTGGAACCCTTACTGCTGCCAAGGGCTGCACTTAGTGTACCGCATGATGAAGTGTAAGAGGTGCTCGCTTCCCTCTCTGTAACACACGCCTGGCAAAGCCATGCTGTTCATCTGGACTCCTTCACCTTGTAACTTATGTTAATGACCATGATCTCACACAATATTTTAATGGCTATTAGAAAGGTGTAGCCTTACCAAGGGGAAATACAAAGCTGACCATGACAGGTCATGCTTTTGCCATTATTTGAAAGAATATATTTTGCAAAGCCTTTTTTTTTTTTTTTTTTTGTGCTGGTAACTGATGCGGAGATTGCATAATGGATATTGTTTTCTGATTTTATAAATGGCAAATCATGGATAGAAATCTTAATATGTAATAAACATAAAAGGGAACTATGTATTTCCTATATTTCTTTTGATCAGTCATGCAGAAAAAGCAGCTGAATTTAGGGCTTCATAAAACTGTTACCTGAGTTCTGAGTTTAATCATATCAGCTTCCATCTGGGAGTTGGATTCATTTAGTTCTTTGATTTCTTCATCTAACTGTTTAATTTCTTCATCATTTTCTATACCTGTGTGATATAAAAGTAAAAGGGATGTTAAAATAATTAAGCTTTAAATTCAAGTTCAGTGAATTATTTCCATATTTGAAAATAAATTTATTTCAAGTAAAAGTATTAAAGTAAAAAAGGAAACTTTCTTCAAACTTGTCTTCTGAAGTTAAAACAATGTATTTTCCACTACTTTTCTTTTAAAAATTGCAGTAATTTTCCAGCGAGTGTTGAAAATGCCTAGAGGATCAACAAGACACACCTTTTTCTTTAAATGTACTGATTTAACTTTGTATTATAAGAAATGCACCTGCAACAACAAATTTTGCTCTACTGTCATATGTAACTTATTTGAATGACTGTGTCCACTTACAGATCTTCTGAAGGAAAAGTATCTTAACATGCTAATCTCTTCATGTTACAGTGTTGTTAAAATAATTTGTAATTAATTCAGAATATTTTCTTTCCCAATACAGTGAAATGTTGTTGATGCACTGGGTTATATTGTGATTCTGCTGTTGCTTTTAATAATTTCATGTCTCAGAAGGGTATTATTAAACAATGATATATAGGATAATTTGCAAAATGCAAGTGATTTCTGAGGTTTTATGGCATAAACATTAAGAGAATAGAATTTAAAGGTGCCTGCATCTTTAAAGATTCAGACAGGAATAAACGGTAAAGGTTTTATTTATCCTTTTAATTACTGTAAGAAAGCATAAAATAGTCCTGGGAAGAGATAGATCTGTTTTCTCTCAAGTGAAACTCTGAACTCCTAAAGCTAGAGAAACTGGTGTTCCCACTGCCTTCTTCTGCATGGCAGATACAGTTTTCAGTACTTCCTAGGTTGCAGAGAAAATTACATCCAGATCTTCCACTCCCTGGTCACCAGCTACTGAACAAAGGCAACCAGGACTTTCTCCAGCTGTGCTGGCCATGTGGCTTGCGGTGCCTCCTGCACTGTGCTGAACAGAGCATTTTCCATAAATGCTTTGCAGCTCTCCAACGCCGTCAACACCAAGAGGTAAGAGGGCAGTATCTTCAGGCATGCGCAGTCACAGTGACTACGTCACTAAGTGACTACAGTAGATTTTCCAGGAAAACTCGGGACCTGGGCACCTCCCAGACAAGCCTTTTGTGCATTACTTATTTGAACTGAAGCACCTACATGTTGCTTTAATTGCACTTCAGCTATCAGGGTACCATCCTGACTTTCATCCAAGGTATTCTCATCATCTCAGGGTTCCCAGGAAGGATTGCAGATTACTGGAGATGAAATGGCATGAGGCCATCGACACCTGCCAGAGGTTACAGAGCCACAGCTCCAATTGAATTCAAGGGTACTCATGAGGACTCGACATCTCTGGAAATCAATTATTTTTCTCTTTTGAATCCTGCAACAATATAAGACCAACTATCCACCGTGGCGAATGAGACATGAACCAGAAAATTATAATGGTATATTCTACTTGGAAATATTTTAGTGTTTTAGATATATGTAGACGTAACTCAGACCAGTCTGACCACTCCGCTGCTGGCTCAGATTTCCACAGCACAAAACCCAGTTTCAATTCTACTGACAGTGAATTCACTATTTATACAAAGAGGATTTACATACATAGGAAAAAAAGCCTATAGAGTTATGACAATTTTAGCTCACAAAGAAGTAATACTTAAAAAGGTAACGATTAAAAATTTACCATTACTGGCTCTCTGCTTTATTGTTAGCATTTGTTCTCCAGACAGCTTTGCTTTCTTCATTGCTGAAGTAGCTCTGGGGCATCCTGATAAACTGTGAACAGTAAGGAGCCTGTTAATTTTGATAGGTCATTGAAAATAAATCTGTAATCCAAAATGGTAATAAAAACAGTATCAGAGACAAAGTTTTATTTCACTGAAAAAAAAAAAGTACTTACCAGTAGTGATTTCACAATTTTATTCTTTCTTCCAAATTCTTTTTGTATTGACAGCTAATATAAAAGTCAGATAGATCTTGTAAAACTATACACCTGGGAACAACAGTCCAATTTTCTAAAGACGCAATGCTCTTATTAAGAAATTTTATTTTAAAAACAGTTACCGTGTAAATATTCCCCTTTGAATTTACATGTCCCTGCTCTGAACTTCCACCCTTTTTAATTCACATGTTCAGTCATGAACCTGAATGTTGAGAGAAGGGGACATGAACAAGCTCTCACATACAAATGACTAACTCTCATGAGCTATGGTTTTCTTTGTGAATATCACCTACCAAGCTGGCTAAATTGCCCTTTTCTAAATTGTTTCTTAAAAAGGCAGTAACTATGCGTTAGCTTTTTGTTGAATCCCAAGAAAAGTCATTCCCATAAAAATGGCCTTGCCTTGATGAGGGATATATATTTCTTATATTGTATATTTGTTACAGGTATGGATGTGGACTCGGTTATCTCTCGTCTCCCATGTTGACAAAATATTAAGCTTTTTAATTACATTGTACTAAACAGTTTGACAGCAAATGCAGTCTTAGGTTTTATTGTAAAAATAAAAATAATTATCAGACAGTGCGCCCTATTTTAGAAGTAATTGTATACACAAAACTACCCCCTTTTTCAAAATCACATCTGTAATGTAGTTACACTATCACAGGTAAGAAGAAACATATTCACTCTAATTTAATGATGGAAAACTATATTCTTATTCTGAGCAAGCTTTAGCAGTGAAGGGAATTTTGAAACTTACTAAACAATTCCCTGTTGCTTCAATGTTCACAGTTTCACAGCCACTGAAATGGAATAACTATGTACACTCACATTTATAATTCCTCTTTGGATCCAAAGGAAGACCTTTTTTTTGCAATTTTTAATTGTGTAAGTAAAATTCAAAGCTTATACTCAGATACTCTCTGCAATGTTGAAGGAGCTTCTGAGGAATGTTGTATCTTCGATTAAAAGCATTTCTTTAAGTAATGACCCATCTTCCTACTTAATAAAGTCTTCTAATATAAGTATAATGTTCCATAATTGAAAATGTTTCTCTGAAAGGCCTGGACTACTATTATCAAGTGCAGCAATCCAAAAAAGGAAACTCTTCCCAGAAAAAGGTCCAAAAAAAATTCCTTTTCTCAGCAAAAGAATCAGTGTTCAGTATTTTATTCAGCTCTGTTACTGAGAAGATAGATAATAAAACAGTATTAGTAGTATCAAGAAATATCATGATCCAGTAGCTTTTCACTGGAGCCTAGGTGGTAGGACGCCAGATCATCGTTCCAAGTTTTGCTGCAGACTTGCTGCATGACCATAAACTGCCCTCTAGAAGTGTCAAAGGGAGCCTCGAGGAAGATTACGGAGGAGGAGAGGATTAGGCATTTTGGGAAAAAAGTCACAGGTGCAGGGAAAGGAATGAGAGATAACAGTATACGCAAAGTTTCTGCATCATTTAACTGACTTCATTTTTGTATCCATTCAGTTGAGTTAATGCATTTTTTCATATTTTGTCCTCATTCTTTTTCAGGATATTGCATTATTGGACATTATAACAGCTGTGTTAGTTTACTCTCGCCTTGGTAGCAGTCTTTTCTGCTCTAAAGGTCTTGACTGATGGCAACCTAGGGATCCCCTCAATATAAAATTATCCCTCAAACAGCCCGTAAGTATGGCATTCAAACCCTAAACAGACCAACATAAGTCCTGGATGCTAGAACTGTGCACCTGAAGGTGCAGAAGAACAACAAAACAAAGTACGTTCACGAGTATTGGAAATCTACTGTGAGGTTTAGCGTGCCTACATCCAAACTTTGGTGCCAAAACCCAATCTTATTCCCAGGCTACAGTTTTCAGGACTGCCTAACCCTGCAGATTTCTTGCCTGAAAGGTTACCTCTCTATTAGTGTATTCAAATCACGCTCTCACCCTGAGACCCCACATACAACATCCCACATTTGCACTACTGAGATCTACTCTACAGAATAGGGTGGCCACATTCTAGCTGCCTAGTGGCAACTGTCTCTGGCCCACGCTATCTTCATTGAAAAAATATCTCTTGCAAGGGTAGGCACTTATGTATCACTTACACCTCTGCTGCAGTTCAGGCATACTGGCACGAGATGTCCTCTGCTTAAACTGGAATCAGAAAGATCTAGGTTCTGTGCTCTATTCTTGCTGCAGGGACTGTTGGAGAGTTGTTCTGTATGGATTATCTACCTTCTTCTAGAGGCACCCAGAGGAGTCATGAGTTAAACTGTTGGAGAGTTGTTCTGTATGGATTATTCTTCTAGAGGCACCCAGAGGAGTCATGAGTTAGTGAGAGGAAAGGCAAAGGGCTGCCTATTTGGGAGCCTGCTAGTGAAGAAGCAGAGGGCTTCCACATCCTGTAGCCAGACTAGTTTTCTTCTTACCCACTGGTGATCTAGCACAAGATGCACAGATGGAGGCAGTCTTCAACCAAAAGGGCTTTCTTTCCATGCAACTGCATGCCCAAAACACAACCTTCCTCTTTTTGCTTTCCTGACCACTATTGGCTTTAACATATGCATCATGTAGCGCTATGCCTACCTTTAGCTTGTTATGTGTCTGTCCTTAGAAGAGGCCATGAATGAACAGAAGGTCCTAACCTTTCCCACGGCTTTACACAATTTAAGAAAGCATTCAAAACTCCCCGAAGTGCCAGATTCAACATGGGGGAAGATGCCAAAGCCAGACCATGCCATCAGCATCCTCTGCAGACCTTTACTGGTATGTGGATTAGCTCACTTTCCTGAGCCAAGCACTTACAGTTTCAATGAAGCAGTTACTAAGTTAGTAACCTGAATTAGAGGATTGAGTTCTACTACAGTTTATTTAACTTGGCTAAATTCTTCTGAAATGGATAAGACAAAGATAGCAATATGCATTCTCTTTGCCCAGCTCTGTTCTTAATTAAGTTACCTAAAAATATTTAAAATAATTTAAGAAGTAAATTAGGACTTCTAGGATAAGCTTCTACTCTTCAAGGAAATTCTACCTCTTCCCTGCTATCTTCTTGACTATGTTTACTTCTCCTGAAGGTAACTGCTCTTTCTCTAAGTTGAGAACAACCAAAAGAGGGCAGGGCGTATGGGAAGGTAAGAAGCAAAACAGCGCTAAGTCAGCATTGCACCAGAGGTGGGCTGCTGTAGAAAGGGTGCACCTCACAGAGGTGTAAAGTTAACCAAAAAGCTTGAATTGAGATTCCAGTGAGACTGGGAGTGGCTCGAGATTTCTAGAAGACTGAGGGGTGGAAGGAGACAGAAGATAAAAAGGAGTAGGTATGATTTTATTTGTCTCAAGTATCTTGAGATTTTATTTGTCTTCCTATGACTGGTGAACAAAAGAGTACAAGTGAGAGCTATTTCAGTGCTTTAAGAGTTAAGCAAAATATGCTCTAAACATCTCAAAAATCGAAAAAGTCCAAGAGAAACATGCCAGCTAGTAGTTTTGATAAGGATAACATTTATCCTCACATCAAGTTTAAAGCCTTCACCGTTGATGCCTGTCATAGGTTTTCTGTTACAAGTGGAATTAGTATGTAATCCTGCTTGGGTTTATTTTTTATATTTTAACAAACCTTACACGGACTTATACACAAACATGGAATGCTGCAGCTTGTTCATTCCAGCAAAGAACTAGTGAAATTAATCACAGTTATCTCCCTTGCTACTGCCATTATTCTCATACACATGAGAAATCATGCAAAAGAAAATATAAACACAGTTGAGTATTCTTTCCATAATAAAAAATGAACAACGCTTTCTAACAACATTGCTGGGGGTACTGCTGTAATAAGTACAGTATGGATGTACTGAGCCATCGTTTATTTCTGTCCAACCGTGGATGCCACAGGGCCTGAAGCTACAGCATTTTGGTGGGGCTGTGAGAAGCACCAATACCCAGCTCCTGGCTCCCTCTGAGTTGCTGACTGAGCAGGAGCTGCTGCCGCCACACGGCAAGGTATCAACAACCAGCTGATCAGCAGCACCTTGTCTCTTTGAGATGCAACGTGCCTTGGCTCTCGCTGCATTTCTGCTGTCAGGCTTAATCTCTAATTTGAGAAAGAAAAGTGTGGTCTGACACACCATCCTTGAAAGCCAACCTCTGCCATAATTTACAAATACTGCGAAAAAGGAATTAAACTGCTAGATTAAAGTGATCTAGGGTCGGATCCTGCAAACCTCCTGTAAGGCATGTGCTAAAATTTGAGAAGGTCTTCATTTTTGCTGGTTGGCTGGAGACATCTGACATAGAATCATAGAATGTTTTGGGTTGGAAGGGACCCCTAGAGGTCATCTAGTCCAATCCCCCTGCAGTGAGCAGGGACACATCATAAGGTATCATTTGTATTGGAAATACGCTTTTGTTGGGCGTGGGTGTTAAATGGGGAGGTGCATGGCTGGGACTGCCCATGCAACAGACATTTCTACACGCTCTGTACCTGTAGGGCTGACAGGGAAAGGGGTGACTGGGTATTGCGCCATGTGAGTTCAACCTCCATTAATCAGGCTTGTTTTTATAGGAAGAATTTATAATTGGAGGCATGAAGAGGTAAAGTACTGGTAGCTCTATAAACTCTACAAAATAAGCTCCATCCACATGTACAGCTACATCTTACCCTAACTGTCCTGAAGAGCAGTGACTAATGGAAACTCAGTCATCTGAACGGTACGAAGAAAGACTACGTGCACAAATTAGAATAAAGATTATACGGCGATTGCATCTGTTAGAGTTGAACACAACATGAAGAATGAATTTTCTTTCTTGTTTAGGACTGTGGTTACATTACGGCAATCTATGCCTTGCCATATGTTCAGTGGATTTAGAAAATAAGGTGAAATTGGTCCCAAAATAAAAGGTAAACTTAGTGGGGAAAAAAGTTTGAAAGGGACATCTAGCGAGTGGTTAGTGCACATTTACCAAGACATTTAGTTTAAAAACAAAGAAATGTGGGCTAAAATCCTGAACTGCTTCAAGAATGTAATTGCCCTGTCTTCAGGGATGCAAACAAGAGAGGCCGTCAGGGTGGAGGATCATTGATCAAGTGGAGCAATTGTCCGGGTGACTGATTTTAGTTATCTGGGTTCCAGCTGTGCTCTGTTAAATACATTTTTTGCCTCAGCAGACAGATGCAGTCTGGTCCCTCTTGAAGCTGAAGGAATTGTACTTGGCCTGTCAAGTGAAGAAAACATTTTCCAAACAGAGAAGTAGGGATGTGAGCAAGGAGGAGACAAAGGTCAAATAAAATGCAACTTTTATATTTGGTGTGTGAAGTGCCAAAGTTTACAAAGAAAGAAGGAACAGGATGTAAAGAAACCAGAGCCTCAAACTGGAGTACCCAAAAAGCATCCTGAGGGCTAACTTCATAAACACTGTAAGATGTTTATAGATTCACTACCACAGTGATTTTTCAAAAAGTTAAGGAAATGAAACACTTTTCCTGTTTATTAAAAATAACATTGTCCATAGACTAGAGAAAGTAACATGTCACATTCAGGGGACCTCTTTTAAGCAGAGATAGATCCAAAACAAGCCCCAGATGTAAATCCTTTTGAAATCCAGGGAAATACAGATCACAGTGAAAACTACTGTTTTGTTTTGTTAATGGATGAAACCTTGCTTTTATGACTAAGCTCCTGAGCTATTTGGTAATGTTTGAAGTTCAAGTTAAGAGATCAAACTCAGTGATCAAAGTAGTCCTTTCCTTGGTTTAATATTAAACCCGTGAACCACTCATTTTTTCTATGTTGAAGGGTATCAGCTTTAGTGATTTCCTTATTCCCATGAGTAAATTCTGCTACACACCTTAAAGGATGAAATACTCTATGCACAACTCCAGCAGAGATAAAAGGCCCAGCATTCATTTTTATTTACATTAAAGGGTGATTGGCTTTTCCCCAGCTTCTTACTGAGCTGTGAAGTAAAGGGAGTCCAGGAGAGAGGTCTTGCAAACAAGGTAGTTTTGTTTGCGTGGAGGTTGCTGCAACTCACAGAGGAATCTCTCCTCCTCCCCACCGGCCACACAACCCCGACTGCCTTTGTGCGGTGTTGGAAAAAATTGTCTGTTCAGCTCAGTTTCAGAATTCTTCACTGGAAAAGAGTAATTCCAATTAATGTGGACTTTTTTAGGTCTTGTTCCCTGGCTAAAGCTTTTTTTTTTTTTTTTTTTATTTACATCTCATACCTGAAAGTCGGTGGTAAAGAACTTTCACTTAGATTTTCAATCAGGAGGGAAATCTAAGCTAAAAAGACTAAAAGCTTGATGTAACATGGAAAGTGGCAGCTCCTAATCCAAGCTACTTTCCAAAGCTGCTAAGGAAAGTAGCTGAGATTTGATTCGGTTTAAATAAGTCTTTGCATTGGTTCCAGAACTAAGAACAATTAAAACACTACCCAAGTGACCATAAAAGAAATATAGCCATTATAATTAAAACAAAATATAAGCTTTTCAAAATTATTTTAATGCTATCTGGTTACTGTTTCAGAAAGACTTTCAGGAAAGAACTACCTTCTTATTTTACAGGGGGAGGGTTAAAATAGCATTAAAATCCAGTCAGTCAAACACCAAATGGACAGCTATATAGCATGAATGGCCATGATACCCAGGAGATGAGAGGGTATTTGGTTTTTATTGGAGATTTAAAAGGTAAAATGGTGTTATAGCTTAATTATGCCTATGCCTCATAACAAAAGAATAAAAGAAGAACCAGGTAAGATAAACGAAAATAGACATTATGCAGAACTGTAAACATGGCCAGGCTGAGAGAAAGGGCTCTGAAACCAGACTCAGTTTGAAAGAAATCCCCCTGGGGCATAAATATACACCAGGAAAAGGATTAATGATCTTGAAATGCTGAAACTGTAAGAGCACTGCCAAAGTTGCCCTTCAGCTGGGCACAGTAGTCCTGTGGCAAATTTACATAATATTTTGTTTATTAAAGTTGCTTAGTCAGCAAAGAGGCTCTGTAGGTGGGCTTCTCATATATGCTATGGAGCTTTGACCTGCAG
>NW_009258947.1:3044002-3046112 GCF_000687185.1 Egretta garzetta
ATGATGTGATAACTGTTCAAAAATCTCTCATTTATTCTTTGGTGAGTGAGGAAGCACTGCAGCACCTTACGTGCATTACAGGTGGCCCGAGCACTAAGTTATGGGGAAGGAGTGTGCACTTAATGGAGTGCCACTGCGTGCCCCAGGAGCTGCCAAAGTTTATCAGCCTGTCTCCAGTCCTGTGACCGCACGCTACAGGACAGATGACCTGAAGACCAGAGGGTTTACTGGTTAGTTGAATAGGGCATGTCCTGTGAAGGAGAAGTCAGGCTGAGAGTTCCCTCTATGTAAATAGGTAAGGTGTATCTCTGGCTACATACCTCGGCTTAGTGCTCTTGGGCAGCTAAAAACTTCAAGTGATCTATTTAGTGACCGAGCCCAGCTCACTTAGGCACTTAAAATGAAACAGAGTTTGTCTAGGCACTTCTATAGGCAGCAGAGAGAAAAAAGGTACTTCAAGAGGAAAATTCGTCCCACCTGACACATAAAAAGCCATCCAGTCATCTCTGCTTTTTTTATGGGCTACGTCTGGAATGAGGACAAACAGGCGTATAACCAGAGAGCTTCTGCTAAGTGCCTGAAATCAAGGAGATGTCACATTGCAAGCACCGGTACAAATTACTGTCTGCTGTCATTTGTCCAGTCTGCTCAGCAAAATGATTTTTCTTGTTTATATTGTGCAGCCTGCTTTTTCTAATATGAATTTCATATTATTTTCTCCTTGACTTTCCTAAGGTAAGTAAACCTCTTAAGTCCTTTTAGATTAGCTCTCTGTTAGAAGCCTTCCGGTTTAATAGACTCTATGTTGGGTAAAAATGCTATTCCATCCTTCTTCCAGCTCATAATGAAAAAAGCTGGCAAAACTACCCACAGTCAGAGGGCCTAACTCTTTCAACAACCAGGTTCTGCGTTTCTTTGCTTCTGACTTTTGCCAAATTTTAACTGATCTGACTGAAATCTTCCATGGTAGGTGTCTGGCCAGGCTCAGGTTTTTTCCAAACGTCACAGGAAAAAAAATTCCATTTTTCAGAATACGTTTGTATACCATTGTTTTGTCCATATACCCTCTTTTTTCCATACTGAAGTGAAAAAAAAAAAGCCCCAATAATTCAGGGAATATCTCTAATTCCCCGTGAACTGGAGCAAGCCTTGACATTTCATGGGGTATTGCTCTGAGTTTAGAGATGCATTCTGCTGTCCTCATGAAAAAAAATGTACGTTTGGCAGAGTTGTAAGCCTCTGACAGACTGTCACCTGGAGAGGCTCGGTAAATATGGGTTAGTGTTTGGCTGCCAGACCCTCCAAGTACTGAGCGTATATCACGACTGGGAGCACCTTCCCTGCCATCAGCCCCGTCCAGGGCTGCAGGGCCTGGAGCAGAAGGCTGCTTGCTGGATACGACACTGGTGAGACTGCCTGTCCTGTTCTACCAGTGCTCAGGAGAAGCTACCTGAGGGCCAGGTACCTCGAACACTGAGTACTGAGAAGCGCAGAAGGAAGAAGGATGGAACAGGAGCCACGGGGAAAGAGAACATAAGAGGGCCAGCACAGATACAGTAGGAGAAGAGGAGGATGGGAAGAGGAACGTGTCGAAAAGCAATTTAAAAAGACCCTTTCCCCTTGAGCTTATGGGTCAATACAAAATTCCTAAGTCAAAAAAGGGTACTGCAGGATCCACTTCACAGATATCAGTTTCATATTTTTCTTCTTTATATATATTATTATTACATTTAATTGCCATGTTTCTCTCCTTGCCTTCTTGGAGAGGGCAGGTTTAGAATAGACACCAGGAAAAATTTTTTCACTGAAGGGTTGTCAGGCTGGCAACTGGAATGGGCTGCCCAGGGAAGCAGTTGAGTCCCCATCCCTGGGGGCATTTAAAAGACAGGTGGTGCTTAGGGACATGGTTTAGCAGTGGGATGGCAGGGTTAGGTTAACGGGTGGACTTGATGATCTTAAAGGCCTTTTCCAACCTAAATGATTCTATGATTCTATGAGATGTCAGTGCATTTGCATGTCTGTCATCTTTCAATGATGTCACCATGATGACGCTTATCATTGCCAGCGTTAAATGCAGTGAGTTTGGTTAGTTCTTCTATACCCTTAACAT
>NW_009258947.1:3046164-3049655 GCF_000687185.1 Egretta garzetta
AAACAGCAAACTAAATCAATGGCAGGAAGCGGACAGGCAGATTAAAAATACCCTAAACAACTTTAAAAACCCTACCGGGGAAAAAGTGAAACAATGAGAACTGAGAGTGAATTAATGTCGTGGCACTGTCAACTTATTGGAACAACAAATAAAACAAAGGACAAGAGCTGAATTGACAAGAGGCCTGGCTGGAAGTAGATGCAATCAAATAATTTCATGGGTTGCATGTTAAAAGCTTCTTACAAATCTGGAGTTTGACAGTATTTATGTTTCATAAATAGATGAACAAGAAAAATTTCCTCTCTGCAAAGTTTTTACCATTTTCAACGTTATCTTCAACATAGCATAGGAACGCCCTTCAGAAGTGCTTTTTAAAGTTCGGTTCCCTACAGGTAAAATTGCTGGACACAAATTCCTCACAAACATGGTATTATGCAAGTTTAGACCATCCTGAGAATTCATCTGACAGTTTGCATTCTTTGTGTTTTAAAGGATGCTCGCAATTATTTTTCTGTTGTTTTTACTCAAGGTATTTTATCATGACACTTCTCATTTTTGCACTGTGGTTCACAGCACCGAACCACAGTATTTGAATGCACCGTCTGATATCTTTAATTTGCATTAGTCAATAGTGAACATTGCATCATACACATCTATATATAGAGAATCTCAGATCTGATATAAATTTACTTTATATTTTCGGATGTTTAATAAAGCTTTAAAGTTTTCCTCTCTGCATTTATTTGCAAATACCAGAAAACCTTTTTGAAAGTTCTGGTTTTATTTCAAATAGGCTTTCTATACTGCTGAAAAACCAATACCTGCTAGGAACCGATTACTTCCATCTAAATTCTGGGCACTTTCATTTCTCCATGAACTGAAAGGAGTTCAGGAGCTGGAATTTAGTACCTCAGACAACTTAGCGTAATGAAAGTCCTGCTGTCACGTCTATAGGCCTCATGCAACACTGCGTCAACACAATGGCTATTCCAGGTCCAAGACTCTGCAGGACTGATTTTGCTCAAGTAACAGAGGTTGCAAGCCTGCATACAAAACAGGAAACTCAGAATAACCTGAGGTCCTCTCACGCCCTGTATAATCATATAGCTCATTTCTACAAGACTCATTCACTGAACTAATGCTAAGTATTTTTATGTTTTCAAATGCTGAAGCTGAGAAATGCTGATGCTAAGAGAGGATGTGACTTAGGGCACACAAAGATTGAAAGCTCTACAATAATTTAAGAGCAAATTTGTGGTCACTAGCACATGTTTGGAGATGCAAAGCATCTGGATTAATGAGCTCCTGCCCCTTTGGCACTCTGCATGTGAACACCCACCCCAGATAAACCCTAGGGTGAGCTGCTGTTCTTTGGACATAGGCTCAAGCCACAGCCCTCAGCACCAGGAGTTTTGACTGTAGGTGGCACTTGCAAACCTTCCCTTCAGGAGCTGAGGTCAATGACACAGGTTTTTTAGACAGTATCTGTTTCTAGCAAAGCATATATCATGAGAAAAAGGATCTGCAGGTGAAAAGCTACATCTCCGTCCCTCTTTCCTCACATTTTTCATCTCCTGAATTCTTTCAGTTTGGGAGCTCAGAGGTTCTTTGAGGATCTGGGTTGTATCTGCCTGCTTCTAGCAAGCAGTTGCTGAGGGCAGCTCCTGTCTTGACTTTTTATCTTTTTATCTTCTAATCTTTTCCTAATCTGCCTGTTTCCAGGCTTAGGGATGCAGCTGTGTAGCTCAGAGCTGTGACCAACCTAAAATTTTTGCAGGAAACACCACTGGCAGTGCTCCTTCACCTCAGGACGTGCCCGTGAGGCGATGGCTGAACCGAGTGCACATCTACGACCGTCCTGCAGGCTTCCTGACAGCCTCACCATTAACTAGGCCTTCCTATGCATAAAGTGGGTAGCCCGTAACAGTCATATGTAAACATTTCCCACAACCACCTCACAATTTTTACATTCATTCCTTCAGAAGGCAAAAAGGCACTGGATGATGTCCACTACTTCCCCCCCAGCACATCTAGATACTTCGCACACACAGTGGCATGCCCTTGCTGCTCAAATACAAATCCTATTCTATAAACTTGTTTATGGATATTGGAGTCCTACTGTCCTCAGTGAGCATACAGGTACACTAAAGAAAAATTCCCCTTCTCCACATTTTCATCTCTATTTAGCATTAGCTTGTAAATGGGGAAAATACTTCTAATTTGATCATCTATTGTATATTATAGCTCTACTAGCATATGGTTTTCTACTCGTTTTGGCTGGGGTAGAGTTACTTTTCTTCATAGTAGCTGTTATGCGGCTATGTTTTGGATTTGTGACCAAAACAGTGTTAACAACACTGGGATGTTTTCACCACTGCTGAGCAGGGCTTGCACAGAGTCAAGGCCTTTTCTGCCTCTCACCCCAACACACCAGCGAGGAGGGTGGGAGTGCACAAGAAGCTGGGAGGGGACACAGCCAGGACAGCCGACCCCAACTGACCAAAGGGGTATCCCACACCACATGACATTGGGCTCAGCAATGAAAGCTAGGGGAAGAAGAAGGAAGGGTGGGACATTTGGAACGATGGCATTTGTCTTCCCAAGTCACCCCTGTATCTGATGCAGCCCTGCCTTCCTGGAGATGGCTGAACACCTGCCTGCTGATTGGAAGTAGGGAATGAGTTCCTTGCTTTGCTTTGCTTGCGTACATGGCTTTTGCTTTACTTGGTAAACTGTCTTTGCCTCAACGGAGGTGGTTTTTTTACCCCTCAGATTCTCTCCCCCATCCTGCTGGGAGGGAGGGAGGGAGTGGCTGTGTGGGGCTGAGCTCCCTATTGGGGTTAAACCACAACATAGTTTTCCATAGTAAAGGGAATTTAAAAGCTGCATTACTGTGTTTGAAATGGGTGAACACTGATTTAAATAGAAGTGGGCGGCAGATGGGAGCACGATCATTGTTTTAGATCTGAAATGGCATTTCTGAATGTAATTCCCACTGAAGTCAGCACAAGCACATTTCCCCTTCTGTACTAAGGAGCAGGGTTGCTAAATCCAAGTATAACCCGAGAAAGACCCAACTGATCATTGTATTAGAAATTATGCCATCCAGAAAAATCTTCTTAAACCAAATATGAGGATGTAAGGGCCTGTTCAAGAACCAAAATGGAAAGCTACAGTATAATAACCAATTTACATTTCATTATAACCTATTTAATTTACCTATCTACTGACTCCATGCTTACATGCCTTCTGATTAATTTTCATATTGCTGATAGGTCACCTAATTTCACACTGGCCTCTCCTGCTAGTATAGGCTGCTTTTTGAAGTATAGCACTCTTAACCCTATGCTTCAAATCATAGAATCATAGAATCATAGAATCACTTTGGTTGGAAAAGACCTTTGAGATCATCGAGTCCAACCTGTAACCTTACCCTGCCATCCCTCCACTAAACCATGTCCCTAGGCACCTCATCTATCCTTCTTTTAAAT
>NW_009258947.1:3049868-3073893 GCF_000687185.1 Egretta garzetta
CCCCTCAGCCTCCTCTTCTCCAGACTAAATAGCCCCAGTTCCCTCAGCCGCTCCTCGTATGACTTGTGCTCCAGACCCCAGCGACCAGCTTGGTTGCTCTCCTCTGGACATGTTCCCTTCTGATAACACTCTGTTGCCAGTCTTTCCTACGCAAAACTCCTTGACAAAATAAAACTACTCATAAGCATTTCTGCAGACAGGCATGGCTAACATGAAATGAACAGAAACCTTTTTTGTTGCCTTTGTTCATAGAGAAGGATTCAAAACTTCCTGAAATTTGAGACTTTTTCAGTTGACTACTTATTTCTACTTCACAGACTCATAGAATCATTTGGTTGGAAAAGACCTTTAAGAAGCATGTATGTATAAATATGCATATATTTAAATTCCAGGCTATGTAATCCCAGTTGGAGCAAGTTTTTAACTAAGTACTGATTTACCAGCACTTGTGGATCATCTCAAGGGTCCACTGGTATCTGGAATTACACCATGCATACAGGGTGCAACAACAGCTCTAAGAAATCTTTGCCTCAAAAATCTCAATGTGTATTTTTTTTAATTAATGCAACAGTTGGCATCATTTTCATGAGGCAGTCTTCCATTCCAGTTTCCTGAGTATTACAGCTGCTTGGATAATAGCACATTAACAGCTGCCTATGAATGGCAGAATATAAAATCTCAAATAACACATTATGGATACTACAAATGCAATCAATATATAGGCTTAGAGAAGCCTGCTAACAGGAAAATATTTGTACTAGAGAAGAGAAGTGAACTATCAGGAGAGAAGCAAGCTGTGCTGCCAAAATTGAAGACTTTTAACTACTACTTTCCTAGGAACTTTTACTGACTTGGTTAACGGTCATAGCCCTGCTTTCTCCCCACGCGTGCTGGACACCACTATACCTGCAAAAGGCTCTATGCAAACCTGGTTTCAGCGTGTAACTGTCATAGCATTGCTTCTCTTCAGAAGGTGGTGTTTGAGATTTACAGCCATAGCTGTACAGCAAAATGTTGTTAGAGGTAGAAGATGAGACCACAGCGTATTAAAATGGATACACTGAAAGTGAGGGGATATTCCATCCTTAGGTAAGGAAACACATAGTCTGTAGTTTAGGTGGGATTGAATTCCAGATTATGACAATTTAAATGTCTGCATGGATACTATATGCCAAAGCTGCCATGGAGCTCCGAGGCCCATTCACTTTACAAGATCCCCTGCAATGCACGTTCAGCTCTCAGCTGTCACAGTCGAAGAATGGGAGCGTCTCACAAATCCTCAGTCATTTTTGCCAGCCTGCTAAGGCCATCTTGCATGCCCCATCAACACTTCCAATGGCATAAAGTGCCTATTTGTAGGCAGGGGAATCCTGCTCCCTGTTGATGTACTCAGTGACATTTAGGGTACAGCTCTGATCAAAGGCAGGTGTCTACTTCACAGCTGAGGTGAACAACTCTCTGGGTTCCATTCACCGGCAGAGGAGCAAAAGCACCCTGCTCTCCTACAAGGAGTTTTTAAAGTAGGTGAATTGTTCTGAAGCTCAGTCCTACGTGGAGAGTTTGATTCTGTTGTCCATATACAGGCATGAAATGCCTTTTAAGAAGAAGTATAATTAAGGCTGGTAAATATGACACTGGACCTACTGACAGATGTGTGCCTTTCTGAGCAACAGCTGGAGGCCATGTAAATTATCCTAAGGCATCTAAAGTGGCTTCAAGCGCTTTTCTCTGTGTGAGCAAATGAACTAAGCCCTTTTAACAGCATCTTAAGGATTCTATGAGAATTAATACTATTTTTAAAATAATATGGCTTTTTATTGATATTGCCATAGCTTATGGAAGCTTCAAGAAATTGTTAAACTTGCTCACAACAACTTAGAATATCAGCACTTTGTTACATCCAGACAGTTAAGTAAGATCAGTCTAATTCAGTCAGCCTTTTTAAGAAACCTTTCATCTTTTGGTGCTCTCCTCTAACAATGGACCTTTTTGCCCAAAAAATGGTCTTATAAGGTAAGCCTTTTACATGTCTTAGTTTCTATGTAAGACAATGGAGCTCAAGAAAGCACATGGCCACTATGTGGCTAAATGTCATGTTTAGGTTTCTCCATTGCAAAAAAAAATAATTTAAATTTTATTATATTTTTTTTCATTAAAACATTCCTATTAAAAAAAAAATCTAGGTACCATTTGCCCCTTTAATTTTGAAAAGCAGTTAAATTTAGTATCAGTACATTCCTTTTAGAAGTTAGTTATTCTTGTTCCAAGAATTTTCTCCTTGAAAATGTAGATACTATGTAAATACTCCTTGAAAGCAATGTCTCAGTAATTATATTGTGCCTTTTAACTAAAGGTAAAATAATCTCAAAATTTTAATGACAGATCTCTGAGTTAAATAAATGTTACACCATCATGAAGAAAGCTAAAGTGAAACATGAACACTAACACTGATATTTTACTGAAAGTCAGAAACTTAAATCCACATGTGGACATCTGCACAAATGGTTGGGGCTTTTGCACCTGCCACTCCCTAAAGCCTATGGGAGCTGCTGGCTGTGTAATATGTTTGACCACTTAGGTAGCATCTCAGGTCATGGACCATAATCCCTTCACGTACCATACAAACACTTCACATAACCACACAAATCCTTCATCTACCATTCAAACAGTGAGCAGCAAACCAGCTCTGAACCTAAACAACAAATAGGATCTACGTGCACAAAGTCTGGAGACATTGCAGTAAGCTTTTGAGTTAAGCTGTAAAAGGCTGTCAAAGAAAGAATCAAAGGAAATAGTTACAGGCAAGAGAAGGAAGAAGCACACTTTTCAACTCTATAGCTAGAACTGACTACAAAACAAGATCAGGTTGGTTTAGTTAACTAAAAGAGGTACAGAAGTTCAACTGAGGTCTGCCTGGAGAAGGATGACAAATTAGGCACATTGGCTTGACATATTTCAAGTAATAGAGTCTTATAATAGTGATCTTATAATAAGAAATTTGCTCTGGCATTACAGTCATGTTCAGGCTGACATTCCCACCCAAAGCTCCAAGAACACCCTTGCTTCTTCATAACCTAGTTTCTAAAATGGCAGCAAGATTTATCCCTAATAGACTGGCCATTTTCTCTTCCTTAATCTCTTAAAAGCTATGAAAAATGTCTTCACTGAAGTTCTCTTATTTTTGCTATGTTTATGAAAAATTGGGCTTTGTATTTCTTTTGTCAAATATTTGTTGTCCATTAGTTTTAATTAATCTGCTGTATTCTACGCTTATTGTTTTGAGTGAACATTTTCCTTACCAAATGAATAAAAGTACTCTGTTTTTATGGAACTGGTTCCCTAAATTCTTTAGTTCCACACTCTGATGTCTGGCAATCCACAGTGTGTTTGACATCTCTGAAAACCAGGGGGATTCAGATGTGTATTACAAAGTCTATCCTCAGGTAATTTGTCCAGAGTAACTCAATCAAGCAGTAGAAGATTTGCAGTTATTGTCATGCACACTTTTTTCCCTAAAATTTTCCATGTAACATAGATTCAGATTCAGGTCTCTACCTGCAAAGACTTGGATCAAAAAAATCATGTGTCTTTATTTCTACTAATTTACAAATATATGTAGGAAGATTATTTTTTCAAAGTAATAATGAAATTCAAAAGGAACAGAGAAATGCCATGACAAAAAGCTGTATTTAAAATCTTGCTAATCTAATTTAAATAAGCATAAGTGAAAAATATAAGCCAAAGTTACTCACCTACGATGAGTAAGAAAACTACCACTGACATGTCCTGAGCCATCACATCCTGGGGTTGGACATGACATTCCTTCCGTCTTCACTGACTTCCAAGAGAACTGTGAGCCATTTAGGTACCCATCCTTTTGCCTTTTGGCAGCTAGAGGACACCCTGATGCACTGCGATGGGATGCATATTTTCCAGTTATATGACCCTGACCATCACAACCAGGAACTGGACATCTGGATAGCAGATAGATGAGATAAACTTTATTGTCTTGCCATCATATACCTGGTAGCCTCTACAACAAAGTCAAAATAAACCCGACATGAAAAGAAAAGAACAATCATGCACTGTGGTCTTAAAAATAGTCAAGATACCCTTTAGTGGGCAAAATTACAAGCAGAACTTTGCTAATATAAAAAAAAAAAGTGTTCTTTGATAAACTGTAAGGAGGCTAGCCAGCAGATGAAGTCACAGCTTTTGATATTGTACAATTGCAACAAAAGGACTGAGATATATATTTGAATTGCAGGTGTTCATTACAGTAAATATCACACTGGAATTGGAATGTTGGCAACTGAGCTCCACTCAGCAGGGAAATTGCCCATAAAAGCTCTGTAAGCATAAAATCCTACTTAGCATTATCCTTGGTACATTTTATTTATGTGTATGGAATCTAAAGAAGACTTGTCTGAAGTCATGAAAATGTTAGGTATAAACAGTTAGGTATGAAGTGATGATAGTGCCTCATCAGAAATACTGAGCACCTTTAACCACTCTCTGAATAGAAGAGATTATAACAAACTATGCACTACAGCCTAGAGAGATCAGTGAAGGCAGATCCGTATTCATCTGATGGTTTTCCTTACTTGGGAATTCCCCCATACGTTTGCCCTGTATACTTCTAAAAAACAAATAACCAGGGTTAGAAGGAACAGGTTGGAATCTTCAAAGTGAAATGTTTAAAGAAAATAAATTTTTTTTTCAGTATGCTGCTACATAACACATGTCAAAACAAGGCTGGTTACTTCACTGTTTGTCCTAAACTAAAATATTGCTGCACATCTTTACTGAGGATCCAGTCCTGAATGGTGTAAGTAGTCACTAAACCCGCTGAGTTCAGTGCCACTGGTATCAAAGCACCTTGCAAGAAGAAACCAAGACCTACAGGTAGGCATTTGTTCCTCTTGAAAACTGAATGAACAGCCAGATTTCTTGCAGCAATCTCATATAAATACTCAATTCTCTGTTCCCATAACTATTTTATTTAGCATGTATGGTTTGTCTATAGTACGCAAACACATTTAAGGGTTTTTTAGGAGATAAAGATCTATGCAATCTTTTTTTATTTCATGTGAAAAACATATTTAGAACTGTTTCTAAATTATAGAAGATTGTATCCTTGGCTAGAATAAATCATCAGAGATCCTTGATTTGCAGCTCACTCATAGAAATCAGTGTGGCCATCTGCTCTTGGATAGCTACCACACAATAACATTTATACCTTCCTAAAAAGCTGAAGATATGTATGACCTTATAAAACACATGAAGGCCCTTTGACAATATTTATTCTCACCTAATTGGCTCTTGGTCTTCTTTGTCTTCCTTGCTTTGTGCTATCCTGATTCCACTTTTCTTTGCTCGCGGACAGCCTGAAAGACTGAGTGAAAAAAAACATTTTAAAATGCAATTTGTCATTCCTGGGTACAGTTTACAAGGGATATGCCTTCTATCTGAAAAACTGGCAGAATAGGTGAGCCTGTCCAGTTTCCAAAGTCAGAGCTCCGTGGTTTAAATAAGGAGAGCTGCAGTACGCAACCACGAGGGGGAATCCGTGTATCTCGTTTTGTGGAGCAGGGCAGGACTGCAGGTGCTGTGCAGACCACAGGCACAAGCAGCCCCTGAGGAGCCAGGGAAAGCAGCTCTTAAACTCTCTGCCTAATAATCCCTTCCAGCTGACTCAGCAGCAGCAGCAACAGCTTTCAAAGGGATAGAAGCCAGTGTTTCAGGGCTGAGAGACATTACGTCCTCTGTACATCTGAGAGGGATGGAAGAACAGGCTCAAAAACCAGGAGTCTTTGGATCGCTTGGTAGGACTAAAGATTTCTCTAGGGAGCACATTTGAAACACTATCAAACCTCTCAAACGTCATGAAAGAATCCTATAGAATGGTTGAATAAAACCACGGCAGAGCTGAGAGCTGTACAGTGCCTTCCTGAGAAAGAGTTTAAGTGCTCAGAACTCACCCAGACAAAAAGATTTGGTAGAGACAAGGTTATATGTTAGGCTAATAAGCAATGTTACATTTAACTAGACACTGAGAACATTGCTTTTAACTACACAAGATGCAAAAAGGTAATATCGATTCCAAGATTTTATAAGCTCAGCTTTCCATTTTCATTTGAAGAATTCATTATAGGAAGTATTTAGTGAACTTGACAATGACTTTAATAGATCTTTCAAGATTTTTAAGTAGTTGCTATCTGAGGACACAAAGATGTCTATCAAAAAATCATGCTTTTTCCTCTGTTTAAATGTTATTTCCATCCTAACATATCAACATTAAAAAAGAAATCCATCAGTAGAACAGCAGTTTCAAAAGTACTGAGATGAGAGACAAAGGAGTGTCACCAAAGAAAAATTTCCGTAGAGAAAGAAACAAAATTGAAGATTAAATTTTTGTTTTCAGCATGACAAAAGGTACTTCAGTGTTGTATAGTAGGTCCTGTCTTCAGGAAGAAGAGACAGAAACAGTGGTAACAAAATTTTCAGTTATTTTGTCTTGTCAAGACCAGCGAGTACTGGGAGAAACAAGCAGAGAAAAGGGTGATGCAATCACAGACAGAATTCTGTGTTGGTAAATAGACAAAAGTAGAGTTTACATGCTGCAAAGTCATAAATAAGTCAATTAAAGAAAGCACAAGATATTGGACATAGTGTATTACCTAGCAACTTTTAATGAGATGGCATGGCTACATCTGTACTGGTAAACAGAAGGGACCTAGAACTGCTGTTTTGACCCAAGACCAGCAAGCTCACACCTGCACAGCTACACTTTTTGTCTCTGCAAAGCAGGACAGCTACACCCATATTGCTTATAGAGAATGATCTGGACCCCTGCTGAGCCCCAAATCACATCTGAGAATTGCCTAGGAGAGTTTCAGTGGCCCAGGGTCAGTATCATGCCAGGGGACATGCTAACAGTTTAATAGTGTAGGTATCTGTGCTCTGATGCTTGGACCTGTGCCCTCATCCCATTTCATTTTCTAGTTTAAATGCAGCTGACTTTCTTCCTTTTTAAAGCAAGCTGCTGTTTATTCCAACTTGCACAGTGCACACCAAAGTACCATGGTTCTCTGTGTACAAGCTAAACCTCAGAAGGCTTGTGCCACTTAAAAATAGTTTTCTTCAAAAATAATCATATCGTAATCTGCAAGAAGACAGAGGCAGGAGGAACACAGCCTGGGGGATTTGAGAAACACAGCCTGGGGGATTTAGAGTAAGAGGAAGCAGGCTCTGGGGCAAGGGGGCAGTTTGAGAACAGGTTGGTTCATTGCTCCCCATACAACCTGGACTGCAGAAAGCAAAGGGGAGAGGACAGGAGTTACAGATATCCCTAGCTTATCTGTGACACCAGACGTACCCACCGGGAAAGAATAATCAGGTTTTGCATCTGAAAACTAAATAGTTAATAGAAATGCCTCAGAAAGCGATACTTTTTTTAGTAGGTGTACAGATGGGTATGCTTGTAGATGATGACATTTTCATAACAAAATCTGAATGAAGAATTTCTGCCTTGACTAATGATTTAATGCTTTCTACATATTAAATCAATTTAATTATCACCAAGTTATTGGTATTTTGGTGCATCATCTTTTTGCAATAGATCTTTCTATTCTGGCACTATGATTTATTAGAAAATTCTAAGACCTTTCAGGTCCTCTAAACAGATATTTCCAACAGACAGCTTCTGAGGTTATGATTAATTCATTTCTCCTCTGACAGCAGATTCACCAAGAAAACATATGTCAAGGATGAGCCTTTGCTTTAATTTTTTTTTATCCTATAATAACCAAAAGCTATTAGAAAGTAAACATATTACTTCATTTTTATATCAGTTTAATTCCTTATATATGCAGATAAAAGACAACAAGGGAAATTCAACACCGGTCTACGGTGATATAACTTCTTGCATACATTGAACGGGTGTGCGGAACTGCAGAGAGTTATGGCAGAGTTAAATCTGCCTTTATGTGTGCTCGCTGTTGAGCAGCCATTTTAAATACAGATGATGTCTATGCATCTTGGCAGCCATTTAGGAGAGAAGTTTGTCATTCCTTTCCTTCTGAAACTGAGAGAGTTGTAAGTGATGGCATCAAATACAAATAAAAATGCTAAATCGACGCAAGCAGAGGTAGATGCGAATTTTCAGTGTGGGAATTAGAAAGCCTAACTGTGAATGTGCTGTGGGGTTTTTCATACTTAACAGCTCCGGATTTAGGTTACTGGTTTGCTGCCCTTTTAAAGACCGTGCATTTTGCCAGCCTCACCACCTCAGAAGTGGCCTTGACAGCTATCGTAACCTGAACAGCATGGGGCTGGCTCCGTGTGAATGTGACAGTTTTCCTGGGAACATTGGTGGTTTTAAGCAAAGATGACATTACTCCTTCACTGTCAGTGCCCCCGTGCCCGCAGGCAGCCAAGGACCAGGGCTGCTGGAGGCCTTTTGGAAGAGAAATGAAGGAGTTATGTGGTCAATATAGACATGGTGGCATTTCAAAAGGTTGAACATGTTAAAAAAAATGGACTGAATAAATTCCAGATCACTTAGTTTTGCAGAATTACATTTTATATCTTTATGTGTACGGAGTATGCTGCAGAATCAATTGAAAACTTTGTCGAGCACTCTTCTGCAAAAAGACAAGAACGTAAGGATTTACAGGGGAAAGTAGGTAACACCATCCAGCTCAGGGTCTGGTCCTACAGTGGCCAGGAGGCAATGCCCAGGGAAAGGGTTTAAAATATGAGCCGACATGCAGTGATTCTCCCCTGCTAACCTTGACAGCTTTTAGGTTTCTTCTTTGTGACACTTTGCCTTCTGCACCTTCACTGTCCTGCCTGTTTCTGGTTAAACAGATGACCAAATACATAAAGAGCTTCCTGAAATAGCAAAGTCAGGGCATAGCTACGCCAAGCATAGTGCTGGTAGAGGTGTGAGCTGATAAATCCACATATAGCTAACTGTAGTCTAAATCTGACCTTAAATCCCTTTGAAAGTATGATTCAATCTCCTGCATCATGTAAGTGTTTTTAAAATGTTTACATCTTCTCCTTTATAATGTTACTTGTACATTTGACATAACTGTGCATTACAGAAACTGTTATTGTGATCTTTCATTTTTACAGCATGTAGAGGTATGGCACTTCCCCAGTCTCTATGTTTTTATGTTTTGACTTTAAACTGTTTGTTGCTTTTACTGGGAATACATTTAAGCTGGGAATTTGTGTATTGACTAGATACAGCCAATTGCAAAACTACAGGGACTTGGTGAAACAAGCAAATATCCAGACTCAACAGTATTACCACGCATGGGAGTAAAGAGCCTTTACTAACATAGGAGAGGTGGGCTACACTATTATTCTTAGATTAAACAGTGGAGAGCTGTTTAGAAAATACAGTGAAGCTCTTCTCTACTGATTTATAGTTCCCAAATAGCCACAGGGGAATTGATAATTACATGGCATTCGTAACATTACCTCTACAGGGGTACTGCCGTAATTGATTTTGGGGTTACCAACAATATCCTAATTAGTAGATGTGAAGCTTTCTCTGGCCCTTGGTAAGGATCACCGTTATAGTTTAGGCAGTTGAGGTAACAGTTTTCATCCATAAATTTCTCTTTCCGTTCTTCTGGCTTGGCATAGTTATGCACAATGTGTTGTGATTTAAAAACAAGCCAAGCTTTATTCTAAAATGTATTAACCAGACTGGTGCATATTAGATGAAAAGTACTTTTTCCCTCTGATTAAAGCTGGTAAGGCTTCAGCTAGGAGAGGAGGTAAAGAACTCGGTTCAATTTTGCATTTCAAGAAATACAGAGGGAATCTGGAAGAGATTGACAGGAACAATCGGGAAATATCATCTGTGGGGAAAAAAAATGCAGGAATAACATTTGAGTCCAGAAAAGGTAAGATTATGAGGAGAAGAGTTAAGTTATTCAGAATGTAAAGCAGCAGAAACTTATGAATGTTGAATTGCTTCCCTGGGCTAATAGAGAAGGTAGAAAAACTGGATTCATTTTCTACAAAGATTTTGCTAGATATTAGCAAAAGTCTTCCTACCTATTTGGGTAGTGATACATGTTGGAACTGAGAAATGTTATTCATTGGTGATAAATAGAATGACTTAAACCAACCCATGTCTATGTACAGCACTCGATCCTACTTCAGTATTGAGACAGGGAAGAGAGGTCTGTTGAGGTCCTTTACAGCCCTTCAGTTTTTTTGATTTAAAGAACACAACCTTCTCTTTACATACCTTCGATGTGAAGCATAATTTCCAGTAATATGCCCAGAGCCATCACACCCAGGGGTCGGACACCTAGAATAATAATGGAAGAGATATGGAGCAATGTTACTGTCAGGAAAGATATAACTGCCCATTAAAAAACATTCATTGGCTCAGTCCTTGTTTCCATAGGTGCCAGCCCTGGGGACCTCTAGCCATTGCTAAACCTGAGCTTAATTCCACACTGGGGAGAAACATACTTTTTTTCATTCGTAAAATGTTTTTGTTTGCTAGTCCTCACCTGCCCACTCAAACGCTTTCTGGATATCTCTAGTATCAGCAGATTAGTGGAGATTTCCAGCAGCAACCTGCCATCCCTGCACAACCAGGAATGAGTAGGGTTGACCGCAAATGGAATATCCCCACGGTGTGTTCTTAGGTGATGGCCAACATTAGAGCAAGCCGGTTTGTTTCCCATCAGAGCTATTGCTCTAATCCCACTGTGCAGTGTCATGAGGTCGCACCGTGGAGATACCCCTCCATGAAGCAAAGGAGATGCCTAAGGAAAAGGAAATGTGTGGACGGGGCAGTAATGCTGGCCTCTTATGGAGAAATGGTAACCCACCCAAACACTCCCAAAAAACAAGCTACAGCACCAGATAGTCACTAATACAGCCATCAATGGAATTTCTAATAGTTGAACGACACTAGAGTCATCAAAGAAAATGGGTGGTTTTTTCTGCATCGCAAAGATGATTGTGATCACCACAGAATAAGCTGAATTATAATGCTAAGTAAAATCATTAGCTGGTATTTGAACTGCTACACTAAATGACAGAAAAGACAAAGGAAGAACTGATTTATATTCATTTTACTAAACAGACGAATGCTACAAGAATTCCAAAAAGTCACTTTTCTTGAGCCTGAGTTTTGAATTTTAGCCATGCTTTCAAGCTTCATTTCAAGAAAGCATTCAAATTCAAAAAAGCATGCGCACAAATTCAGATGTTGCATTCGGAAACATCAGATTTCCATAAGATTGAATTCCTTCACTGTTTGAATCCAGAGTTCATGCAGACTTTGGCTTTCACCCTTTAGTTACATGTGTGCTTTCCTCAAAGTTAGTCCATACTGGTAAACTTTTCTTTCACAAAGGTTTCTGCAGAGACTTGAAAGTTTCTTAAAATCAGGAATTAAGCAACCCAGCATTCAGTGCAATGGGGCTGTCATGTTCCATTAAGCTGAATTTTAGCCCTTTAAAGCTAGCGAGCATTACCTACTTCTGAGGAGCTCAGCAGGGCCAAACTTCAAACATGATTAATGCAACCTTGAAAAAGATTAAATTAAACTGGAATTTGTTAAATGGAGTTGTCATATGGTCTTCACCTGGACCAGTTGAGTTACTAATTAGGAAACATTAAAACATGGTAGCACTTCCAGGATGTAAGCTGGTAAAACCTCTGGGGTTCACTACGTCACTGAAGTTTCTTTTCTATATAACAAACAGCCTGTGTACTTTGGACAAGAAGTCTAAACAACATCCTTAAAGGCAATTCTCCTTTTCTCTTGCTTTATGTCTTTGCACAGGACCAAGTATAAGACCATGATCTTGACTAGAAGGTATAAGTATTACTGTGACTCTTAATATCTTAAAGACCAATATACAGGTTGACATCACATATTAATCTTTCTGCTTGTAGAAAGATAAAAAAACTAATTTTTGCATAGTTTCTTCTGACACAAATTAGGCAAAAATATGGCCCTTGGTGAAGAAGTCATATCCCAGTCTGTATGGCCCTTACCACTCATTCTTTGCTGTGGCTGCACATGGCTAGCACAAACATTGGCTATTACTTTAAGTTAAAAAATAAATGGTTAGGGCATCTTATGTAAAGGGTCTTATATTTTAAATGCTTCATATCTAAATATTTAGATGTTCCCACTATTTGCTTTTAATTTTTAGCAAATATTTTGAGATCTGCAGAGAGGCAATCTCTTGCTCCGTATCTCTTTTTAATGCTAGGTATCATCAGTGGTCTACACTGCTTATTTCCTACTTCCATCAAGACCAGCTGCATCACTAACACTGACTGAAGCCTCTAAAGATGTTGAATCAAAAGATACAGGAATAAGAATTGATTAAAAGAATTGACTAAGCTTTGGCTCTGAACGTCCAAGGCTTTTAAAATTAATAACAAGGAGCCATGAGACTGTTCCTCTGCAGTCTGTCTGAGGTACTGCAAGGATTCCTTCTTTATGAACCCATGCTATTTGAAGCCACCATCTTCCTCTACAGACTTTTCAATCCTTTTCAGAACAAGCTATTATCACAAATCCACAATGGTTTTTCTCATCTTTTCCAAGACTTCTGCTACAGACAGGCATGATTAATAGTGACTTAACAAACAGGATTTATATGATGCACCAGTATATCCAATCAATCAGTCTTAAAATTAGACCATTACACCTCAACCATTTGGACAGTCTTACACAATTTAAAAACTAGCTTATTTCTGTGTCATTTAAAAAAAAAAAATCTTAAGCAACTGAAGCTAAAGAAGAAATCATCCTGCTGTAAATTGAACGGAGAATCTTCACAAAGGGCTCTGTACAGTTCACATCAGTTTAAAATCATACTTTTGATTAAAACAGAGGTATTTTTTTATATAGGTAAGGATTTTAGAAAGACCTTTCAGATTTTGATTTTGGCACTATAATATTTGTTTTCAAGTCTTATAAGCTTATATTGACCTAAATGTAACAGATTAAATGAGAGTTTAGTGCTGTTGATAAGAACTTTTCAAAATCCTGGAACATTTCTGTTTACTGCTGTTTCCATTCCATGGGAAGTGCTTATAGCCACTGTGAAATACAGGATGCAGATATACAGCAGTCTGATTCAACTATAATGTTATTACAGTATTTACTTGCTATCCTAAGCAGATTAGGTAAGGAGACTATTACAAGTCCTTGTACCATTGAAACTGTGAGTCTGTATTTTCAGAATGTCTGATCATACATAGGACTTGCATACACCCTACTACTTTACTATCAACTGCTACCGACACATATTTGACTTAACTGAGTGTATGTGCATGCAACAATGCCAGAAAACCATATGTACAGGTCCTTACAAAAGGCAACTGATGTGAAACCCTTTGAAAACGAATATCAGAGTAAGTGGAAAAAGAGATAACGCTGTTTCCTCACTTACTTAAAAGTGAATGTAATTTGGCAGGATCAGAAGCTTATTTGTAGAGTCTACATAATAGCTTATTGCAGCAAAGGAAATACTTTAGTACTGTGAAGAATGAGGTGACAAAAGGAACTCACCCTGTAAAGAGTGAATTTCAGAACATATAACACTAACACTTTACACAAATTCACGGCATCCAGCAAAATAAAAGAGCTTGTCAGTGAGGGGGAATATAGTTAGCACCGCCTTGATGTCCCGTTCATTTCACAGAACATCCCAGAGAAGCTTTTTTTGGGAACATAACGATAAGCTGAAAGCAGGGCAGGCTGCAGAACAGCAACAGCTGTGGCAGCTGGATTCACTACTGGGCTTAGATTCAATAGCACGAATGAAAAAAAAAAAGGAGATAAATATACTTGAGCCCTAGTACCCATTCCTCACTGGGGAAAGCACTGGAGATGTGCAGCAATTAAAAATGACTTTTGGCAGCTTGAAGGAACCTCCTGGGACTGAGGAAAAAATGGCTGCAATGCCCAAATGGGCTCCAGGAGGGCTTTTCCAAATGCCAATGGTTAAAAGTCTAGCTGCAAACTCAGCTTGGAAGAAAACCCAACTTGCATCAGCATAGCAGACTCCAAATAAGAC
Organism: Egretta garzetta; assembly: GCF_000687185.1. Classification (NCBI taxonomy): domain Eukaryota; kingdom Metazoa; phylum Chordata; class Aves; order Pelecaniformes; family Ardeidae; genus Egretta; species Egretta garzetta. The sequence goes on from NW_009258947.1 coordinate 3,063,953, forward strand.
AGACATTTAAACCTATATTCCCAGGCTTTTGCCTAGGTCTACAGGAGCTACATAAGCTTACATGTAGCTCACATATTTAGATAATACACAGCCCAGCTAGTGTGAGACCAAATAGGATGTTACACAAAGGTGCAAAGACAGAACTGAAGTAGTTTTGTCCTCATTATTGTGTATAGCTTTGGTTGACTTACTTTTAAAATTTATTTTAAAACATAAATTACCTCTAACACACCCCAATAAAACAAAGGTACAGTAATCTCCAATATGATGAAAACACTTTGCCTTATTTTTTTTTTCTTTAACTTTTAGAGGTTTTACCACAAAATGACAACCACTGTTCAGAACCAGATGGATTGCACTTCCCCAAGGCAAAAGCAGAGCTCATGGGATTTTTTTCAGTGCCCACAGCCTGACCGCAGCTCAGTGCTTGGGCTCAGCCTTGGGCTCAGGCTCCCTCCCTCTCTCTCAGAAACCCTCAGCTGAGACTCAGCAACAGTGAATTCTATTTTCACCTCAGTCAAATCTCATCTTTAAGGTTTGATCAGTTGATGTGTATAAACCTGAATGGAAACCTTGCATCTAGAATTACATAAGCCCAAGTTCAGCACACCATGCAAACAAAAGTTGGGTCATTTTAACACATGGTTGCATTTTTCGCTCAGTAGGGTGATAGCGTTTAAGTTAATCATCAGGGAGAGTTTTAGCAGCTGTAACCAATATAACTGCTGTGCTCTGTCTCTCGCCCCTTCCATCACCCCTGGCCCCTTCTAGGCCTGGCACCAAGCTCTCTCCCTCTGCACGCTTTCAGCCCCACTGCCCGTATCACTGCAGCCTGGTTTTCACTCAGGAAAGGGCACGTTATCGAGTTAGGCTGTCGTTTTCACATGAATTGGCAAGTTTGTACATTATCTATGTACAATTTTAGCTATCGCTCTTGGGGGGTTAATAATAGCACTCAGTGGACGCTCTAGAAATAAAGAAATAATAACAGTCACTAAAAAAGGTGAAGAGCATTGCCAATTCTGATGATGGCAAACTGCTTCGACATTTTATTTTTGTGCTGCGGAAATTTGCTCCCATGGAACTGAATTAAGCCATTAATTTCTCTCACACTGGCCGTGCCAAGAGCCATCATATAGCAATCCTTTCGAGGACCCAGCAAACCATATGGGGATTCAGTTGCAATGGGTCGTTACAAAATACCCTCCATGACCTGTTATTACTAAGCTCGCAGATCAGCTCTAAAGACTGATGTTACTTTTACTGTTTAGTTTACAGGACTTAGCACCTGCTACGTTGTGGATCCAATCTTTCCTTGAGTAAGTAAATGAACACACATATAAATAATATAGTCTACCAACAGAATATGTATCCTACAAATTACTAATTAAATATTTAAAGCAGATGTAGCTAGCAACCCAAAAGAAAAATCATATTGAATCAAATAGGGGAGTAAACCAGTAAGTTGTGCAAAAATTCAGAATGGTTCTTCAGAATATTCCACACTGCAAAAGAACTGGGATTTAATAGAAAATTGTATCTCTCCCATAGTTTTATTTTGACCATGCTGTCAATCTCTGTAGTAGAGGTGTGATTTTTCTCTTGAAGGCTCAGAAAGGCTAGAGAAATATAATTGTTTCCTGTGGGATTTTTTCATGGCCGAATGTAGAATTTTTTATTGTCTGGTGGTTTCCATGTATTTGAGATTCTGTTTTATTTGACTGAATCACCAGGAATGGAATTCATAGGTTGGGAGGCTGGAAATCATACACAATAATACTTTGCACTTCTATCTTTCATCTGAAGATCTGAAAGTATTAATGGATAAAATCTTACAATACTGCTTTGAAAAAGGGAAGAATTTGGCAGAGGAAAACTGGGACATGGAAAGTCTAAATGACTTTACACAGAAGAGGAAAACGGGCTAGAAGTAGACATTCCTATTCACTGCTCTCTTTGCAGCTATAAAGCCATACGTCTTCTGAAACTACATGTAGTTCATAAACAAAATATTGCGGGGTTTTTTACTAGTCAGGTATTCCACAAACAGCAGGTTACAAAAGTGACCCTGTACAGATACTGTGTTTACAGTTCCCTGAATTGAATGTGTGAGGAAGGAGAAAAAAAAGGGAGTGGGCAAGAAAGGGAAGGGACAAGGAAAAGCCTGGTCAAATTACGAAATGGAGTTTTCTGTAAGGTATGGTAAGTTTATTTTATATCTATGCCTCTATGAATTTGAGTGCTTGTCAAAACCCAATTGATTTGCAGCTCTTGACAAACAAGTCCCCTTTTTAACTATTTAAGAGGCCAAAAGAGAGAACAAGTTTTCCTCCAGCTCCTTCCTATGCCACTGGCCACTGACCTGCAGGGAGCACTCCAGGGCGAGAAGAGAGATCAGTAAACAGAGCTGTGTGGTCCTCAGCAGAGATTTTTTGGCCATGGGTGCGTCAGCAGCAGTTAGGGTTGTGGTTATTGTTATGAAAACACCTATTTAGCAGCAACTCATTTTGCCTTTACCTTTCCGAGCAGTCAGAGCAATGCCTCCCAGCCATTACTGTTCTAGCCAGCTCTGTGAAAGCCATTTGGATGCGAAAATCTCTAAATCTTATTTTCAGTCCCAGGTATTTTGGTAGATTGTCAAACTCTAATTAAGTATGTGAAGTGGGAATGCTGCTGATCCTTTTCCTTGTGAAGACACATAAGGTGGCCAGGTTGGACAGGGCTCTGAGCAACCTGACCAAGTTGAAGATGTCCCTGCTCATTGCAGGGGGGGGATGACCAGATGACCTCTAAAGGTCCCTTCCAACCCAAGCCATTCTATGATTCTAAGAAAAGCTGTTGTCTGTTCTAATGCCAGTAGGAACACAGATGCTTTTCCACTTTTATCCCGATGTCTTTTATCGTCTATTTTTTTACCATAGCATTTGACTTCTGAATTCCTGAAGTGTTGATACCAACTTTGATGACTAGACAAAAGCCCTCTACCTACACAACCTAGCTGTGAATTTCCAATGACAACTTGTTTGTTAGCATGGATTTACTTTTTCTCAATTTCCCTCAATGAAGCTGTACATCTACATACTTCTTCACTGTTTATCTTACTCCTTCCATTTTCACTCCTGATGCCTCTTTCTCCCTATTTTCAATCTGTTACCCTTTTCCTTCAGCGGAGCAGGAACCTCGTTTCGCTTTTGCCCCATGGTTTGCTTTCCATCCATATTCCTCTGCAGTTTCTCTTCTACATTCTACTGCTTCCTTTTCCAGATCCTTTTCCTTCCTCGTTGTCTCTTCCTGTCACTTTTAAATTTTCTTTCTCTCCCTTTTGCTTCTTTTTAATCTGTCCCCTTTGGCTGATGGCTTCATTCTCTGTTCCTCCCTCATCCTTTCCTCCTTTCATGATCTCTAATAACCTCGAAGTCGACAGTTCTTTCTTCTTTCCTCCTCTTTGTTGTTTCTTTCCATTATCTCTTCTTTCATCACCCTTCTTGTCCTCCTGCTCTTTTCTCCCAGCTGATTTTTCTTTCCCTTAGTCTGCATTGCTTGTCGTCCTCTCACACTGCTGAAGATGACTGGGTGCACGTTGCATCCTTGTGTTAGGGGAGAAAGGGCTGTGTGTTGTGAAACCCTAACACAGAATTTCTTGGCTACAAAGACACAATAAGTCATTTTAAGTATCTTGCACTCTTTTATTTTCATTAAGGTCCTTGTAAGCTTTATCACTGGCTTCAAAAGGAGCAGAACCAAGCTAGCACTGGGCACTTCTACAAATTGCATTCAGAGCTCATCTGAATTGGTTCAGGAGGCAACATAAACTCTGTGGGACAGGTATGCAGATAATGAATATTTCAGTGGATCTTGAGTCTATGGTTTCATGTTCAAGGCTAAGCCTATGTTCTGGTTCTCACAAATATACCTACAAAAGCGTGTGAAGTCAGACCCTTATAAATATCAAAGGTTTGTAAAGATGCCTTGTAAGCCAAAAAACAAGAAGGAAGTTAAATTTAGATTCATATGTTAATTATTTCCCTGTATTCAGCCTAACTAGAAGGAGTACTTAATCACACAAATTTAGTTTTAGCAAAAGTGCTAAGTATTACTTTTTCATATGTAAAATACTGCTAGCATTTCTTACTTAGCAGAATGCTACTGACATAACAGGCCTCACTGGAGGTAATAGGAAAATTTACAACCCCAAACCACAGCAGGCAGATACAGAAGAAGAGGATTTTAGGAAATAACAAGGGCCAGCAAAAAAAAAAATAAAATTTTCTGTGGTGGAATGGCAAAGCAGTGAATTGAGAAAAATATTCTATCTTGTCAGTTGCTTTTTGGCATTGGATCCAGTGCAGTTCCATCAGGAATGGGCAGGAGATCAGGTGATCCAGGCTAGGATCACTCCTGGTGGGGCATTACTGAGCCCTCTCAGAAGACACCTTTCTTCACCGAAAGGGTTGTCAGGCTCTGGAATGGGCTGCCCAGGGAGGTGGTCGAGTCCTCATCCCTGGAGGTATTTAAAAGAAGGATAGATGAGGTGCTTAGGGACATGGTTTAGTGGTGGGATGGCAGGGTTAGGTTAAAGGTTGGACTCGACGATCTCAAAGGTCTTTTCCAACCAAAGTGATTCTACGATTCTATGATTCTATGACACTGGGAGAAGTGCAGGTTGGAGATTGAAAAGAAGTGCAGAATGGAAGGATTCGTTGTTACCACTTTCACTGTACAGTCTTTCTATCCATGAGGGAATGATGGCAGGCCTGTGGAGCTAATCCAGGCATGAGACGAAAATAACTTTGGCTCAGAGGCTTCGTGGAGTAACTTCAGTCCCTTCTATCTCTGCTGAGAGATTGCTCTGTCTCTGTCTTTGCCTCGAGAAATCCCCAGCCATTGAATGGTTCTAAACTGGGGATGGCTGACTGCACACTCTTCTCCTTAGGTAAAATTTAATTAATTCCCTGACTTTGCATGTACATTTTTTCTGTCCTTAGCTGCTGGTATTATATGAATTGCATTCATGCATTTTTTGAACTGTGTAGTGGTGAGAAAGAACATGATATGTTTTTCAATTACACTGAAATCCATTTTCCTATAAGCAGACTAAAATGCATCATGCTGGCATTTAAAATATTGCTGTGCACTCGAATGCACAGATACACACGATGCGTTTAAATTAATTATATCGCTCTAGAAAAAACATTCCTGTGCCTTCAGTTACCACCTCTGCATGCTGCCTGTTCTGCTCGCAGTCAGGACTTCCCAGCTTCCCAGCAGCAAGTGCCATGATGTGCTGCCCGCTGTTCTCACATCTAGCACCAGCATACACCGCCTAACACGCCAGTTGCCAAAGGCATGGTATGTGCCTAATGTGAAATAGCTTCTGTGCGCTACCCAGGGGGTGCTCCGTTCGCAGAAGCTGCCAGGGGGAAGCTGTGAATCAGCTCTCTCCCTGGGCACCTTGCCCACGCTTTCTCTCCTGCCAGCATCGCCTGCCTTGGAGGCAGCACCGGCCAGCTGCAGATCCCCTCCCCGCAGCGGAGAGCACTTCCTGGCACCAGGGATGAATCAGTTCCAACATATGCAAATTCAAATGTTCATTTCCAAACACCTCAGCCTTTGAAAAAAAAAAAAAAAAAAGCTTAATTTTTATAGCGAAGGAATAACATTAAATGATCGAGGCATGGAGAGAAATGCAGAAGATAGCCTTAAGACAACATGCCGTACAACTAGGAGCAAAGCCATGCAAGTTCTCTGTCTGCTACTATCATTGCTGCAAGCCTGTGCTCGAAAAAATGCCCCACATGGGCTTTTTTCAGTAATTTCAGGTAGACACATTTGTTTCTGAAGAAGAATGCCCTATTCCTGGTTGGTCTATTAAAAAGAGAACCACTAAGCCTCTCAGGAATATCTGCCACACTGCCACTGCACAGCAAGATTGGTCCAGTCAGGGTTCGCAAAAGAGCCAGTGACATGATTTCTCTTGCTCCCTGTATGTGAAAATGGGTCCAAGAGAAGCACTTGAAGACAGTAGCACAGGTATAGCATTTTGGTATTCTTCACCTCAAAAGGTGTCTTCAAAAGCTTGTACAACTTGCCTAACTTTTCTGTTTATGATGTACATGGAAGTTTTAGCACCAAATTAATTTAAAATTAGGCCAAATGCTGAGTCCTTTGAAAATGCACTCTTAAAGTAGGGAATTTTTCCCCCATAAGAGATTTACATTATGGTCAGTAGCCTCCTGGTTGCCTTGAACACCATAAAATTATCAGTAGCGTAGCTCTTGAATTGTTGTCTTTGTGTTGCTGCTTCTCCCATGCTCTGCTCTTTTGTACTTCGTGTATCTTCTCCCAGGTGATGCAATTACCAAAGGGTCTGGTGGGCACAGCACACCTTGAATCTGTCACTTCATGAGAGTTTCCTGGAGGTTTGGGATGACTTCAAAATCTATGAATCTGGAATACTCAAGATGGTCAGCATCTCCCCAAGAAACGCTGAGAAATGCTATCAGATTAGGATTGCTAAAAGCAGAGGAAACAAATTCACAACGTTTGTATAGTCTGTGGTTTTAACAATCCACTAAAGTCGTTGGGAAGAGAAAGGGCACAACCCAGCATTAGCCATTCCTTAGCTATCCTATTTATCTGTTTCTCATTTGAACAGAACAGTTCAACTTGTGCATGCACAAATACTTGATCAGGAGAAGGACTCTAGAAGATCGCAGGAAAGGAGACAGTTGGAGCAAACGTAAGGGGGGAAGGAAAGGCTGACTGGGAAGGACGGAAAGAATAAGAGTATGAAGAAAGTCCAGTTTATATGTCCTCTTTCAAAATAGTATATTGAATATTGGTATGAAAGACTAAGCCTACAAAATATTTCTAGCCCTATATAATTAAGAAAGAAGCAGGAGTCCTGGCTCTAATGACAGTTCTCTCAGACTAGCATTATGGCAAAGCCATAAATGAATAGGATTGTAAACATCTTTCAGTTATCTAGGAAAAATACCATGGGCAGCATGAGGGCTCAGAAGTTTGCAAAAAAAACCCCATTAAAATAATCCAAGTGACAGAAAATGTAACAGGCAGAATTTTCCTCATCATTAAGAGCTTGTTTCTTACCCTCCTGCTTCAAAGGAGCAATTAAAAAGATGATTTTCAGTGCACATTCAGAAAGGTAAGATAAGGAAAACACCACAGTTCAGTGTAAAATGTGTTCAGGTGACTAAGTGCACCTTAAGGCTGAGAGGTGTGTTTTGTTCCACGTGCAGTCACTGCGCTGTGCCCATTAGCAGTGAGAAGTGCGTTGTACCATCAAGTTCCTATACTGGGTGGACTTTTAAATCTCTTCTGAATGTATGTGTTTCTAACTGAAAACGTGCTATCTAGTAACAGGGACAGGTTAACGTTTGGATAAGGGGAGCAAACTCTCAAGGGTTTTGCTTTCCCAGACAGATAAAGCAGAGAGACTACTTTCTATTTTGGGGGTGAAGAGTCAACAGCAAAAGAGTAAAATCCTTCAGTTTTCGTTTCATGAAAACAAGCAGCTTTTTCCCTCTAGGCCTAAAAACATTTGTCAGAAGCCCAAGTGAGGAAATTTGAAAATACTGAGTGTGAATTATATCAGACTGTGAGAGGCAGTCTGGTCTAGTAAGAAGGCTAATGAACAGTACAGCTAAGGGAAATCCAGTTCTGTCACTGATTATCTGCATGAGCTTATACCAATTTCTGTGCAATTCTCAGACATTGCTCTAATTTTTGGTGCAGTTGACTTGAGACTCATGCTGCATCTACACTGACTTTTAAGTATAACCTCATCATTTACTTGAATTTACCTCAGGCCTGCAATATTAAGCAAGACTTAATTAATACTGAAGGGAAACATTCTTACGGCAAGTCCAGTCAAGAACCTATCTGCAAGGAGGACAGGTCGGGCATGACCACAGCTATGCCCACTCCTACAAGTACTCTACTGCCTTGAGGTAGTCTCAGATGGTAGACAGTGGGGAGACAAATCAGCCCTAATGAAGAAACACTTAGGAGGGCACAATGTCTTTTGTATTCTTCCCAACTACAAACACTAAGCTGCAAGTTTGCATTGCTGCAAGATGTTGCAGGATGGTTATGGGCCTGGAGCACTTGGCATACAAGGCTGAGAGAGCTGGCTTGTTCATTCTTATAATGAGAAGTGTAAGAAATCTTATTCCTGTCTACAAATACCTAACAGGGTGGTGTGGTGAAGGCATAGTGAAAGTTTTCTCAGAGCTGCATAGCTGAAGAATGAGAGGCAATGGGGACAAGCTTCAGCATGGGAAAGCCCGATTTTATAAAGAAAAAACATTACTACCTGGCTGGCCAAACACTGGAACAGGTTGTGGGAAGTCTAACCTTAGAGATACTCGAAACTTGACTGAACAAGGTTCTGAGTAACCTGCTCCAGCTGGACCTGGTCTGAGGAGAAGTTCGGACTTGGTAAGATTTGGAGGTCCCTGCCTGCATGGTCTTATAATTCTGTAATAGATCTTAAAAGAGCATGAGAGAGCATACTGTTTGGCCTCCTATTGGCAGTACCATCCCTTCTTGATAGTTCAAGTTCAACCATCAGCCAATTTATTTGTAGAGTTGCATATATTTTCAATATTTGTGTATTTCTTTGTATTTGTATATTTTCTTTTCAACCATTGAAGATGATGACTTTGAAGTCCAGTTTGCAGAGCTAATGAATGCTCAGAAATTCTCAGTGAGGTAAATGAACCAAACGACCCGATCAGTGAGACGGACTGTGTGCCTGAGATCATACTCCCAGTTTCTACTCCAGGCATCCACCTGCCTCCCTTTCAGAGATTCTTGTCCCTCCTGAAAGGATGTTGCAGCTGTCTGGGTAGCAGTAAAGGAAACAACGGAGCTTTTAGTACGGTATTCAATAACCTGAAATTGGTGCCGTTTCACCCTAACCTGTCAGACTGTATGAGGCAGTTTGCACATTATGTGAACAAAGGAGACATCCCTTCGGTGAGGGCAGGAAGCTCTGATAAGACCATTAAAACTGTTCCACGCTAAACTATTCCTTCTTCTGCTGGAATCTGAGACTGTACTGAACAGCACTTAAGTAATAATTCTAGCTTCATAAGACTGTTCCAAGGTATCATTAAGTAGAGCACTTGAAAACGAATTGTGCTTTTTATTGTCATGGGATATGCTCCGATGTCTTTTCTTACTTTGACCCTCCTTACTTTCTCCTTACAGTTAACAAAGGCAGAAAGCCCACGCTTTTGTGCAATTTCCCCTTCTGCAACTCCCATAAGATTAGGCAGTGCAAGCTTGGTTTATACTGTAAACATTTCATGAAAGAGCCACTTTAATTTCGCAGTCTAATAGCTGCAGGAATAGTTCCCTAAACAGCTGCGTGGAGTGCCAGTGAGGTCGGAGGTTGCAAACAGGGATAAATGGCCGTGCAGCGCGATGGCACCGTGCGACTGCACGCTGCCGTGTAGAAAACAGCTCGCTCGCCCAAAACCACTTCGCTCACAGTCGGGAATGCAGGCAGAGAGAGAAAGTGCTCATGTGCTCAAGTGCTTATACCTTAGGGCTCAGAGCTCTCAGGCGCTGCGGAATTAGAAAAGCAGCCTTGAGTGAGAGGCTAACAACTTTGCCTTACAGGATATTGCAAGGAAAAGGTTTCCCTCTGATTTTTTTAAGCAATACACTTCTTTTCCAAAATCACTTGTTGGTTTTGTGTGCTTATAGCCAAATATCCCTGGGCTTCTATTTACTGCTCCTTACTCTGATTTCTAATTCACTTGGTTAGCGTTGATACAGATCTCATCTAAGCATTGATTAATACTTTTCTCTTTCCAGGCTGGTAAAGAGGAACCATAACTTTCTATTTTCAGAGTGAATTTTTACATCCTGTATTCAAACTCTGACAATTTTTTTTTTTTTTTTTTTTAAAT
>NW_009258947.1:3073992-3088043 GCF_000687185.1 Egretta garzetta
TGCTAATTAAATGCACCCTGATGAGGATTTGGGAGAATAATACACAAGGCAGGAACATAGCTGAAACACAAATTCCCTGTTTGGATTAGCTCAGAGATTGTGATCCCCAGCTATACACAACATGGAAGAAGAAGAGCATCTTATTAACCTCCTGGCATGAACTAGGAATAGGCAGAATTGCAGCCTTATCACCCATTCAGCTATAGCAAACCCACTAATTTCAAGATGAGTATAGCATCTCAGGAAGGTCAAATGAAAGACTGTGGAGCAGGTTACCCAGCACACGATATCTTACAAAAATGGCTCCCATAGGTTGCCGCTTCTCAGTACTCCTTGTGGGCTGTATCTCTTGCCCAGAACCTAATCCGCTGGCGATGTCTTTAGAAACTGCCATATTTCCCTTTTTTATGGTGAGGGAAATTTATAAGAAAAAAGCATCCTTTGGCTAAATATCTTATTTATTACATTTACTTTAGAATGGAAAATAGTTTCATTGATATGAACAGATAAAAAAAGGGTTTTTTAGTCTTAAAGACAATCCCACTACCTTGAAATAACGGCTTTTAAACTCTAAGATGGAGTAAAATTATTTTTGAGATGATTCTTGGTAATACAAGACTTTATATGAAGATATCAAACACATTTGGTCTGTGATACATTAATATTCACAAGAATTTTTGCAAAAATTGCAGATATGCGGTCCCGATGTTTTTACTTATTACCCATTTGTGAATCAGTAGCATTTACTCTGGGTTCAGTAGAGTTAACACCAAAATTTGTAAAACTTGAATTAAAATCAGGTAAACTATGGTTAAAACATCGTATTCTGGATACAAGTTTTGCATACAAACTGGTAGACGATTACCTCGCAGATGCATTCAGTATTACTTTTTTTTTAATTTACAGAGGTTTATTGTATGAAATAGAAGTCAAACAAAGTTAAAGAACTTCCTTACCGATATTTGACTAATTAATACCTTCAAAATACCTATTTCTTGTAAAACAAGTAATGGTAGAATTCTGTCTGTGACATTATGAACCTGAAACTGGTTTTGTCAAGTGTTAGCAGTGGAAATTCTGCCCATGGGGCTATGCATGGAATTTGGCCTTGTAATATTATTCTCACACCATTAAAAACATGCTGCTTAGGGAGAGCTTTTCACAGTTACAGAACATAATCTCAGAGCCAAAGCCAGCTAAAGGTGGGGGGAGGTTTTCCATTGACTTAAGAGGACTTTGGATCAGGTCTCAGGAAAGGCTTAGAACCACTGAAGGTCTTTTTCTGTGAATGGGAGTGTTGAGGATTAAACCTTAGCTGGCTTAAAAAAAAAAAATTAAAACCATCTTAATAATACCGTTCTTTCAGATTCTTCACACTGAAGTCACAACAGGTGTATTGGGTGTTATCCAAAAACGAGGCCCTTGCCCCTCCTCCATTATGCCTATACTTATGGAACATACTTACGCTTTCCTGACAGATGTCTCTTGATTAGTGCATCAGAGGAAAACAAATCACCACCTACAATGGTTCCTGGAGAAGCCTTGAGGAGAAACCCATAATCTATAATTTTTTTTAATTATTCAGTTCTTTTCGTATCAATTTTTATGATTTCCCTGGGTTTTTTCCATAATTTGTTTAAAACTCTCATTCATGGGGAACAAAACCAGTGATTTACCTCTGCAGTGTTCAGCATACCCAACATTTACAGCTTTTAAATGAAAACTTATTTGTGAAAAACACAGAAGTTAAAATAGCAGATACTGAATTCACTCCCTTTTGAAGAATAACCCTGGTATTCAAAAGAAAAATATTCAAATATTTATAAGAAATAGCCAAGATGTTTCTTCATTTTTCTGTCCATTGTCTGATATCATGTCTAACTCATGGCTGAATTATAGCTTCAGATCATATAGTCAAAAAGTAAATTAAATGTTGTTTACCTATTAAACTCTGAATTCAGCATTTAGTAGACTGCATTTAACACAGGGTCATTTTAGTTCTTTCAGCTATCATCAGTTTATACACGCAAACAAAAAATCCATAAGCTCATAGTTTTACAGGCAAAATGAGTAAGTTGTGATTTTCTACTAAGTCTGCTTTAACATGCTTTTTGTGTTAATAATGTGTTCAAGAAAAGTGCCAGACTGACTGGCCTGGAAAAATAGTTCTCTACCTGTAACAAAAAAAAAAAAAAGAAAATAAAAGAAAGACTATGGCTTGGTTTCCTTATAAACTATGTCTGCATGATTTGATTCCTTTCCTACTTAATACAGAAGAGAAGTGTTCCAGTATCTAATCTCGCTTGAATAAATTATATTTATAGCTCTTTTAAGCTGTTCTTATGTTTTCATAATGATGTCCCCATAAATTTGCAGTCTGAAAATTTGGAAACTAGATTCCGTTCATCTCCATGTAATGTTAACTCTGAAGCCTGAAGATGGCATTTAAAATATCACTCTGATTGACTACTTCACAGCTGATCATTTTAATGAAACTCTGTAAGTAGTATAATTCTGGAAACTGCATCTTAAATATAATTTATTTAGATTTAATTATTTTCCTTTTTACCACAGTCCAAAAAATAATAGATAACAATAGTAATGTGCTTATACTGCAGTCTTCCTCTGCCTCTTTTTTATTACAGAAAACAGATACTGTTGGAGCTGAGTGCAGTGTAAGCACAGTCAAGCATACAAAAATAATTAATGATGGCCAGTGTTAAAATACTCCTCAAAATCTAAGGTTGTTTCACACAGTGTACACCAAATGAGCCCATGCTGAAAGAGCACGATGTCGTTATCTGTAGAAGGAGAGAAACCAGCAGACTTTGAAGCAGTGGAAATTCTGTGTGTGTTAGGGTAGAAGAGCAGTTTTTACATGCAGATGAGCAAATGTAAATTCCACTTACTGGGAATACAAAAATATTGTAAAAGAAGATTATGATGAGGTGTTTATGAGGGATATGGGATATTTTAGAGATATAAAACATTGATATAGATACTACAGTGCTGCAAAAAATGTGTGCCACATAAAGTCCCAATAGCACCGAGATAAAAATAAAGGGGTGAACTTAACTGCATGGCAAAATCAGATGTTACTGTGCAGATACAGACACCAAGTAATCAAGTTAGCAATTGGCCATTCTAAGAAAGCAAACAATGCAAGGAATTTTTTAACTTCAAAAGATTTAAATAAGGCAATCAAACATGAATGCTAACCCAAGAGAGCAGCTGAGGGCATCTGCCCAGATCATCACTGTTGTATCTTAGCGTAACTCCACTGAAGGCAATGGAGCTATGCTAATTTACACCAACTGAGGATCCAGACAATCATGTTTAGGACTTTGAGTGACAAAATTACTTTTATTTTGGGGTATATATTAAGGGGTTTTGGCAAGTCTGACCAAACACAGGAAGTGCAAACACTGCACTTTTAATTCCCCTTTTAGTAACTGTATAGTTTATGCAACTTCCCATGGGGATTGCCTCAGCACTTGGGATATACCACAGCATCATGTTGCAGATCTTTGCGGATCTGGATGGAATGAGCAATTGGTTATGATCTGTTGATTTGAAGCAAAAATGATCAACATCACAATGGGAGTTTGCACAATAACCAAATTGTGCCAAAGAAAAGACCCTTGAATTGAATACAAGCAAATGCCAGGCTGAATGAGATTAATTATGTAGGACACATTCAATGACAAAGAAGTATGACCAAACCCAAGGAAGGCGGAGGCAACTGTACAAATGGAAAGACTCCAAGACAAGAAGGCCTTAGAGAGATTCATTGGGCATGTTAACATAACTAAGCAAATTCATTGATAATTAATCACAATTAAGTGCTCCTCTCAGAATAGCTGCTTAGGGACTGCACAGAATGACTGACAAGAGAAAAGTTTTGAAAATTAAAATGAACTGTCAAATAAACATTCACACTGAAATATTTGGTGATTAGTCAAGAGCTTAGGAACTAAGGGTTGTATCTTCAAAACTGCCTAAGTTGTTATTGCAGACACCGAATTCCACTTTCAAAGTTAGGCGTACAGAAGTTGCAGGGATGTGGATGCCCAGCACTTAAATTCCTTCTGGAAACAAAGTTTAGACTCTTAAGTCATACAGATTGTTTTGAAAAAATTACTCGAATTCAATGAATGTTCATCTGAATTGAGACTCTTTCGGGTGAATAACTAAGTGGCAAATGGTTTTAAATACTGATTAAAATCCAAACAGCAAAAAGGTACAGCTATCAGTATCTTTTGTTTTAAATAATTAAGTACATAAAGAAAGAGGCCATAAACTATTTGGGTATTGCAGATGCCACTATGCAAATGAAGCCTCTAATTTCAGAGCATTTCATGGTATTGAGACCTTACTAAGGCCCTGATTCTGCAAGGTGCTTCATGCAAACAATTTTGTGCCTGCATGGAACATTTCACAGCATCAGAGGTACTGATATGCAGATGGCTTTTAGGAGCTTTTTAGAGAGTACATGCTTTTAAGACTACCTCTCAGTAATGAAAACAATGATGAAGGGTCTTATGTAAACAGAACTCAAGTATTTTCCATTTTGGAGACAAAAGTTGACAAACTTAAGTGAGAAAAATGGAATGACTCAACCTTACCAGAGTCTGAATGAGTTATTCTAACAGAAAAAAAGCCCAGCCACTTCCATATGTAAAACTTATTGCGACTACAGAGATGATGTTGCTGCAGATGATGGGTTTCTATACAAAGGACATTATCATAACACCACACAACATGAGGTTGGAAATGCTAGGTATAACCTACAGTGCCCATTTGAGTATTGAGAAGTGCAGGAACAGAGCCCAAGGTGTTCTGTTCTGGCCAGGCATGCATGCTGCCATCAAAGATAAGGTATCCAAGTGGAAATCTGCAATAAATACAGGAAACAAAAATGCAAAAAAAACCCACTGAAACCACATGAGATTCCTAATTTCACTTGGCCCAAGGATCTAGTTGAACAAAACGGGAAAGATTATTCCTTATAGGTGAACTAATATTGGGGATATATGTTCCTTGGTTTTGTTTTTAATAATTTAAATCAGACTTGCACACTAACTTGCAATTTAATAACACATTAAAAAACGTAGTTTGTTTTACCATAACATTGCAGATAGATAAGTTAATGAAACACTATCATTTACAAATGACTCACTCTAGTAATTTTTAACATTACTCCAAATACATCATGTCTGGTCCTTGCAATCACATTTTCTATATAAAAGTTAGCTAAAACATTAAGGAACTTAAAAAAGTATCTGCAGATTCAAAGGATACATACTTAGCATCAAAAGGAGTATTTCATTATAACACAAGATTACTTACTAGGCTCAACAACCTCAGTATTCAAGAAAAACTGTAATGACAACTGCTATTAATTTTCCCATGTAGGAAAAAAAAAAATAAAAGAGGACATAAACAACAGAGGTAAAAAAGTGATAATAAGAATGGAAATGGTTATTCCTCTTGCAAGAAAGAGTAATTTTCTAAGAGAAAAGTGAGTGAAGACTATATAATGGGTCATACTCTTACAGAGTTCTTACAGGAGGACAGAGGCAATATCAGCAGGCAAGGGGGAGGGAAAGGAAGGCAAGGGAAGGCAAGGCAAGGGATAATACTCCTGTGCAGATGAAGCAACAAATGTACACCCAGGCACTGAACATCAGAAACACCTCAAGTGGCAAACACAGGACGTAAGTGGAGAAATTACTTCAGCAGCTAAGGAGATCTCTTCAGAAATAACTGGTTTCAGTATAAAAAGTGGCTGTATATTGGGAGAGCTATCAAGGTTTAAAGAGTATATGTACCAACCAATGTCCAAGAATAATCTGGTTACCTGTCTGAAGAGGGGAATGTTTCTGTCGTGTTTTACTAATATATCCTATTAATTTTTGTTTCTGCATTTTGATTTTGCATTTGGAGAAGGCCTATTTTTTCAAGATCACTAAAGCAAGTAAGAAAATATTACTTTTTTCCAGTAATATTTTACATATTCATCAGAATAAATGCAACACAAGCTTCTCCATTTCTGGGAAGATATCCCTTCTTCCCAGTTGCTAGTTCTTGCTGAGCAAATCACAGTAAAATTACTCCAATAAAAAGTGAATATGAGAGATTATAGAGTTTGCCTAGAAGTATGAGCTAAGGATAACCTTTCTATTCAGAAAAAACTGTACTGCATGGAGTTGTTCTTCCTAGAAGAGTTGTGGTTAACAGGGAAAGCTTCAGAGAAGCTCACTTTTCCATCTGAACTGAATGGAACCACTAAGATGACATATCTGGGAATGGGGAGACAGGGATAAAGGGAAGATAAGAGTAGAAGATGACCACCAAGAATATGGAAATTAGGGCAGAGTGACATGGAAAGAAGCAGGAGGCACAGAAATTCCAACTCTTACTGTGGAGAATGTGCAAAAGTAGACCGAGTTCCTAACTTTGAGTTAAGAAGAGATGTGGAAAAGAAAAGCTCTCAGGATTTGTTGTAGAGAGGCAAATGAGACTGCACTCCTCCCTGTAAGTGCCGTAGGGGAACACCAGAAGATGTCCACCACAGAAAACAATGACATGCAAAATCTACATAGAGACACAGGTGCTTCGGGACTGAAGGGCTGGGCATATTACAGCAGTATCAGATAAGTATCCAAACTTGTAGGCACCTGGTTGAACTGCAAATCTTTCTGAGGTTCAGATTCTTTAATATAAGCACTAATGGGATTTTCTGGCAGAAAACTGATCCAAGAAACAAGGGTAAATATTGACAATTTGATAGTCAGTTCCATGGTAGACCAAGCTAATACTTAGTTGCCTATGGCCTTTGAAAAAGTATGATTATTTTTACATCGAAGTAGCACTAAGTAGAACTAAGTTTGTCTTTTCTGGGAGTCTCTGGTTCCCATGTTGGCAGTACACTGAGGAGAAATGTTCTCAGTCAGCATGCTGCATTTTGGCTGGGACTGGTTTACTGGTGATCAAAATGTGTCCTTTTAAAAACAATAATTAATTTTAGGTTTGGGTTTGGTTTTTTGTTTTTTTCTTTTTTATTTTGAATAAGTTTAAAAGTGCTTCAAAATGCTGCTTTTTTTATAGTAT
The DNA here is from genome assembly GCF_000687185.1 of Egretta garzetta. Classification (NCBI taxonomy): domain Eukaryota; kingdom Metazoa; phylum Chordata; class Aves; order Pelecaniformes; family Ardeidae; genus Egretta; species Egretta garzetta. The sequence continues at coordinate 3,081,106 of NW_009258947.1, forward strand.
TCACAATTCTACAATGGGATTACAGTTTTGAAGTAACTGTAACTGTTACAAAAACCTATTATGTTAAGGAGTAAATCAGGAAAACTGATAAGGAAAAGCCCCTGGGTAAGATTAAACTGGATTTAACTTGTGAATATTTTTTTTTAATATTGGAAGCTGTCACTGGGTGGGCTGTTATTTGCTTTCCTATCATAGTTAAGTTTACTCATCAATAAGTCCCTAGGTCCTTTAAAAATTGGGTGCTTTCAGATATTAATTTCTTTAGAGACCCTTAAAGCCATTGACCTCTTTTTTTGCCAGCAGCAGCAACTGAGAATTAAAGCTGAAGAAATTCTTCTGTTATTTGGAGATCATTGACCAGGCTGTGTAACTGCCTTGGTCTGCCGATAAACTATGCATGAAGACACTCGTGTTTCCACTTGGGCTTTGGGTAGAAGTGGAGAATCGTACAGTCTGCATGGTAAACCTGAGCAAGAAGCCTTATAGAAGAGAAGCATGGGTGGTAAGGAATAATTAGGCCGACCTTGTAAAAATTTTAATTGAAAGCTGCAACACTATTATTCTGGGAGCCAGGAAATGTGGGTGATGGAATTTATGGAGCTACAACTACCAAAAGGCAATACAGTGAGCATAACTGTTAGGCATAGTAAACTTTTCTCTAACCTTTTCAGATTCTCATATTATTTTGATTAGGAATATCATCTGAATGATATTATTCATGAATATTATTTGAAGAGCCTGCTATTTTTTATTTTAGTTGGGGCTTAAAAAGAATCAGTGTGTTAGCAAAATTCCAGATAGGAAGCTGCATTATGCATAACTTGTGTGTGTTATACAATGCACAGAAGGAGATCATGGATTGGTAAAATGTGATATAAAGGCTTTACCAGCACATATGCGATATTTGCTACATAAGCTATACGTGGCAAAGCCATAGAAGTATGAAATCATCCCAAACTATGCAGTCCAGAAATACAATCCCTATGCTGCCCTATCAATTCTTCTGCTGCACTATCAATTGTTCTCTATACCCCATGCATTAGAAGTGTTTTCCAGAAAGTTTACAGAGGTTGAAGACTTTATGGATGACTGGAAACAACTACACTGAAAACTGGAACAAGGAATAAAAGAAGAAGAAGAGATGGGAACAGTACAGACTGGTAGGGACAGGACAGAAGGGATCTCAGCTTGGGATACAGGCAAAAAAAAAGTGTATACATTTCTCTCTACAGCCTGGTGCAGGAGCCAAGGTTACTGATTCTCACTACTCTTCCGCTGTCGGCAAATATGTATGAAAAAACCCAGCAACGTTCCCCACCTCCTCCTGGTGCCAGTCCATGCAGAGCGTTATACCTTTTACTGCTGTTTGCTACCACAGTAGTTCAGGTGACCTATATACTGGCTATCAAAAGTTCCACTGGTGGCTGGTGGCCTGACAGAGAGCCAGTAGAATCCCACATTATGGAACTTCTGCTTCTTTTCAGCTTGCTCTTTTTAAAAGCATGGAAATTATACCCCCAAACCTCACACACAGAAATATAGCAGATGTAAACGAAGTACTTCACAGTTTAAAAAAATTCCAAAATCAAAATCGCTTATGTAGCTTTGGTTTAGCTGTTTTGTGCATAAGCATTATCATTTACATGATCATATCTTCTTCCATCTTAGGCAGAGAACAAGAGCATAAATGAAGGCTGTAGAAAGGATGCTGCTATCCACGGGACTCCTACTTTCCTGCTTTTGAATACATGTGAGCAATACAAAGATGCTTTATTTCTCTCTGTACCAACTTCAAGAGGATGGCTAAGAGGTAGAGAACAATAAAAATATAAATGTGATGGAGGCAGGAGACGGGCTGATTAGACAAGGAGCTTGAGACAGAGAGCAATGTAGAAAAAATGATGAAGGAAAACAGGACAGAGTGAATGGACCGAGTGGAAGCTAGGAGTGATCAGAGGGGAGGAGAAAGGATAGCCCCCTTGCTGTTCTGGATCACTGGACTCTCCTGCTTTTTCTGTAGAGTTCACTCCTTTTCACAAATGGTCGATCACTCATCATGTAGAACTGCTGAATGCCCACAGCTCCAAGCAAATTCAGTGGGTACTTGGCTTTGAACATACACAGTTCTCTATAATGCGAGAACTCAGACAGAATCCTAGAAGTCTCAAACTGAGCAATCAAAATTATATGCTGAAGTTTTATGGCTTTAAAATGGGGGTAATACCAAGCCTGACTTATTTCAGTGTAGGTGAAAATAAATTAATTCATTTATAACCAATATAAGTTAATTAGGAAAGACTCTGATGCAATGGTAGTGACAAATATGTGAGTGAATTAGTAGTTACATCCTGAGAGTATAGTCTGAGAAAAGTGCAGTGAAGAGCAGACAGGGCCACGCATGGGATAATGAGAAAAAAAGAAGAAATTCATTAGCTGCTTATACAGTGATTGCTGTCTGCCCTGTGCAATAAATTACTTTGTTATCCTATGGAAAAATATGTGATCAGAAAACGAAGGATTGCCTTGTACTGAAAAAGCAAAAGAGAACTGAGTTAAATTAGCCTGCTTAAAATTCTGGCATCTCCTAACTTTGGAAGTCACTTAGAGTTTTTATGTGCTCAGTAGGTATTATGATAGCTGCTAAATAAATTTTAAGTAAATAATAGATACTAAACCTAAAAATGTAACTTTAAATGTGACTTAATCTTGTTTTCTTTGCTTAGGCAAAACTTGAAATAGGTAGAGAGAATGGCATGAGACAGCTTAAGTGATTTTTTTTTTTCCTCCTGCTCCCTCTTAGGTAGGCTTGACTGCAGATGCTTGAGAGAGGCAGAGGAGATGGGGTAATTCAGGAATACTTTCCTAACAGAAGTGGAAACTTTATAAAGGGTTAGAGCAGCAAAGTATGTGCTTAAAGTATTATTCATGCTGCCCCAAGAGTCTTGTCCGTGCTTTGTTTATGTAATTGCATTTCCTCAAACATCTACCACTTGACCCTCCCCAACCCCAAATCCAGATCCAAATCTGAGTTTCTCTGGGGCTATGTGCCCATGTCTTACTTTGCTTGTACTTACATGCTTTCCCTGAACTCATTTACATCCCTTCCCCTTGCATATCACACAGCCTTCTAGCAGCAGATACCAGCATGATCTAAACTGATAGTTTCAAAACGTTATTTTTGATTGGGTGGGAAATAAATTGTGAATTTTGTACCTATCGTTGGCATCTAGTCACTAGGTTAGCTAAGACTAGAGAGCAACCTTACTTCAGCAGCTTTCTCATGCTTGTTTTCTTATTTTTCCCATGCTTTACATCAAGGCTTGTTTTTTTCATCAGGGTATGTACTGAACTGAAGAAATGCTATTTAAGGCACTCATGTATGGTAAAGACAGAATATTGCTTAGCATGGCAGCATACGCTATCCATTCATACTTTCCCTGCCCGATTTTCCTTGTTACTTGTGAACACCTTTCCACGTTAGCCATAGTACCAACTCAGGAGTACCACTGTCTCACAGCACTAACAAATGCTATAGTTCTTCCACATACGGAGTTGCAGTAGAGCACATGGTGCAGGAAGACAGATCAAAGCTAAGTCTCACAATTCTCTAACTTTCATTGCTCACGATTGTCACTCCAAAGAACTGAAAGGAACTGTAAATAATGCATTTTAAGTAGGGGAATAACTAAGTAAACACTAAAAAACATAGTCAAATAAGAAAATGCATTAAGCTGATAACAGTGATACCAACCTGGGGAAAATTATGCAAGCATTAGGGATAAACAAATTGTTTTCTCTTCCTTCCGATCTATGTCTGAGAAACTACAGCACTTTACTGGTTGTGTGATCAGAAATATTTCATCAGTCCAAACACATGCGAATTTTCTGTTCTAACTAGCAAACTCAAGTGTTCAGAAAAAAAATGAATTGGAATTGAAACATTTAGATGAAATTCCAGAAGTTCTGACTTGTGTCCATCCCTATCACCTGATGAATACACAAAAGGAAACACTACATCAACAGATTTATGTATAGAGCCAGCCTGTATGGAATTTCTAGAGATTTCAACACATGTTCCAAGCAGAATCAGCCCCTTCTGCAGCAGCTCTCCAGACACTGTTTCTAATTTCTGATACAACTATACAGAAATTGCAGTCAAATAAATATTTATAAAGAAAATATTTGTTCTTTATATCTTACTTGAGTTCTTGTGAGCTTGTGGCCAGCATACTTCGAATACTTTTGTCAGCCAAGGGACAGCCAGATAAACTGTAAGACATGGCAGGACAAACAAGTAAGTTAATCTTCTTATTAACTGAACATTCCCAAACAAACACAACATAAAAATTAGAAAGTAAAAGTTTGTAATGCAGAAAAGCGATGGGGCAAGTGCTGTAATATTGAATTTTGTAATATAGTTAACCCTCTGAATATATTTAGGTATCAACATTACTTCCAAAATTACATACTGTAAATGTTCTTTGTTTGTTTGTTTGTTTCTCTGTGAACTAGTAAAATGTAACAAAAAATATTTGAGATTCCTGGGTTAACTACTTAAATGCTTAAGAATACTTTGGAAATTTTAGTAATCTATTTAAAAATAAAAGACGTTTATACAACACACAAATTAGCATGCTTTTAAGATCAACATATATTACTCAAAGGGTTAACACATAGTTCAACGTTTTACTTTGACAGCATTGTTGAGGTAAGCTGAAAACAATAAATTGAAAAGACAGAATCCACCATGAAAAAAATGAAGTCACACCTTCTATGTGAGGCGTAATTACCAGTCACATGACCACTCCCATCACACCCTGGTGTTGGACATCTGCCACCAAACAAAAACAAAAACAGCCAAAATAGTAAGTATGTTTAAAAAAAAAAACTTTTAAAAGTTTCATTGTTTCCAGTTTAGCTGCAATGACTGCAAGGGGTTTTAAGCATCCTAATCGAAAAGCTGCAAAATGAACAGGTTTAAATGAAAATGGCGTCTCAATACAATATAGCATCATTAAGAACAAGCAAATACACGTTAGCTTATCACTTTACTTAACTGGCAGTTTGAAACATTTATATGCTGCAAATGTTGCATGCTCATACTGCAAGGCGTATATGTACTCGTTTGTTTAAAAAAAGACAAAGAGAGAAAAGGTTAAAAGGAGAAAAATAATTTCACCTCACATTATGCTTACGTTATTAAATCCTTTTTGCTCTCTTTGCATTGAGGGTATTTGGGTTTAGGACTTGGGATTGTAACTTCACCGGGATACCTTCTTTCTTCTAGCGCCTCTTGGAAAGGATCCAAATCTTCTGGCTACAGGCAAATATGTAAGCATTAGTTTCAGCTAGGGGAGGTTACAATTTACACAAAATGAGGTAAAGCAGAGTCATCAGACGCTATCTGCTTTTTTATTCTATTCTGCCAGAGAAGATTAATGAAATTATTTTATATTCCTTCACTTATTAGACCTTTAAATAATACTTGGGTATTTGAAGAAAGACCTCACAGTATGTGGAATATATATAGTTATTTAATTAAGATAGAAAAAAGGGGGCAAAACACGGCTTTTCCTATAGCTGTCATATTATTTTGCTTTAAAAGAATCAGTATTTTTTTCTAAAGTCACCAAAAAACAGAGGCAAGGGAAAAAAGATGACTAAATACAGTATCTTATGCATGAAAAAGCCATCTTAAATAACATTTTAACTGTTTAGAACATCTCAAAGATTAAACAAGAGCAATCTCAACATCTACACTCAGAATCTCAATCTGGGACAAACCTCAATGAATCTGTCTGGCAAAATATAATAATATAATTTATAATTAACTGTACTGATGCATTCAGAAATTCAAAGTTCTCTATTTCAGGAATGAAGTGGACAAATGTATTGATTTAGCAATTCCTGCAGATGGTGCTGCGAACACCATGGAAAAAATAGGGAGTTCTGCTTACTCTGAAAAAAAACATGCTATGCTGCCTGGTTTACCTCACATTTCCTTGGTAGTGACAGGTTCCCTCCTAACTGCAGTGAAATTAGTAGCAAAACTGTAATTAACACCAGAGCTAGAATGTGTTCAGTGTATCTAGTGAAAATGCCACTTTGTTATATGTTTTGAAGTTCCTGAAAATAGTTTCATATTTTAATTAAAATTGGCAAGAGATGTGCTACACAGAAATGATTAGCCTAATTTTCTGTTATAAACCAAGAAAAAACCCAGAGAACAATCTCTGGAATTCTCCAAATGGCTAAACTGCATCCAGTGCAGCATTGTAAACTACACGGTGGATAAGGCTGAGACCTGATGAACAAAAGCAGTGACATTAAAACTTGTCATCAGACCTCCTCACTGTCCTGGCTGGTCTGAGTTTTGAAAAGTAAAATAAATGCACTAACAGCCTTTATTTGCCTCTTCTGTTTAAACGGTTTTGCTGTTGTCTTGGTATTATGAATTGAAAAGTAATACTTATTTCTAATACTCCTCTTTGTATTCTTGAAACAAAGTATTTCATTAATACAGGCCCTTTCACACACAGAGCTATCAGGAGTGTATAAGTAATCTAGAAGAAGATTAGCAGAAATAGTTGAAAGCTTACATTATACTCTGCTGCTTTTGTTTAAATTGATTTCTAAGTAATACATGCTTTCAAATACTCAGCACATCATTTATGGTTTTCAAATTCAGGAGAATATCTTGTCTTGAGAGCTGATTATCCCAGTATTGCACAGTTATGTCAACTTGCTTATACAGAGTAACGTAATCTGGATATAGCAGAACATCTTCACTGCAGAAAATATTTGTTAACAAGATGATGCTGTTAGAAAACATGATTCACATTCATGGTTCAAATGTTGTCTCAGGGAACTTAGTCACAGATCAGATGTGTCCCAGTATGATACAGTCCTAAAGATTAACCAACAGAAAGTCCTTTTTG
>NW_009258947.1:3088055-3092921 GCF_000687185.1 Egretta garzetta
TCAGACTGCAACGAGAACTAGTAGATGAAAAAGACATACATTAATCTCTTTGGAATCATCTTCATCTATCCTACTGGGCTTCATTTTAGTGTAGTCCACTGGCAAGTCCCAGCAGTCACCCTCATTCAGTTGGTAACACCGGTTATTCATCACGGCTTGCCGTTGCGGGGACATTGGCTCCAGTGGTGTCAAAATGGTACAGCAACCATCTCGCTGCCTCTGCTTGTTCATGCTCAGATCCAACGTCCCATTTTCATCGACTTCCATATCAGGATTCTGTCAAAATAAGAAAAATATTGTTAATTCGGCTTCACCCTAGCAAACTGTTACCTCTCTGTGTTCTTCAATCTGATTGCCTAGCAGAATGATAAAACGCTTTTCCATTCCTGTATAGATTGTAAGCATTGAGCCCCCTCCCACACATAGCATGATGCTGTTACACAACATTAATGCTGTTAAAGTAGATTTCTTCTTGAATGGCTAATCTGATGTTTGGGGGGAAGAGGGGAGAGTCGTCATTACCCCTCCTGCCACCTGCCACACAGGTGCAAAACTGGGAATGAAAAGGAGAAATCTCTAAAGGTATTTTCTTGTCGCTGTCTTTATGCTCTTGATTTATTCTGTGAGAGGTATCTATGACTTAACATCTGCATAATTCTTGTTTCCAGTCCTGACACCTGCCTGGGTGACTGGGGTAACAAAAAGCAGCTAGCATCAAATAATCTTTGTTTCTTTGTTTATTTAACACTAACAGGCAATGCTTGAATAGATCATGTCAGAAAATTAAACAGGGAGGTAAGGTACCAAAACAAGTTCTTTCCGACACCATTTGCAAACAAGGATATACATTCAAATTTCACAGTTCCTTCCCTGCAAATGTAAATGTATTAACATTTCATGTATCTATCTTTATAATCAATAAATTTAGGTAGCGGGATAGTTGCAACAATAGTTGTGCCAATTTCTGCGGCAGCTGAGGTACTGTGAAAAATAGGGTGAGTATGGGCACTGACTTCTTTTGTACAAGCAAGCCAGGGTTGGCTATTATACTAGGTGAGGAGAAATAAGATACCTTAAAACAAAGACAAATTTTAAAAAACTAAGGGCATAAGGAAATAAAAATGCCCACAGAGAATCCCTCATCTTTTCAAAAATGAAACGCTTCACAAGAAATTTCGTTTCAAAACTAATGTGAATGCGACCAACTCCTGGTATGTCTGGCGACTTTCTCTCCTCTGGAGTAACAACAGAGCTGCGGAAAAGCACTGTGAATGCAAATCTCTCTTTCTGAATTACTGCCTTTTGTCAGAGCATATATCTAATTGCTGCTATCCTGCTAATTTAATTTAGAAAATACTTGTTTATCTTCTCAGATTCATTCCTTCAGTCTCAATATAGAGTGGCACATTAGGAAAGAGGCCTCTTCTGGTTTTGACACAGAAGATTTTTAGCATTTTATTCCAACTTTTTCTATAGTGTTGATATAGCGTACAACTGTATTTATTTATATGCCAGAAAGAGATTTCCCTCTTGAACAGTATTAAATAAATTAATGTAAAAAAGCAGCATTTGAAAACAAAGTCACCAGCCATTCTGGCTTAAATCATGATTATTACTAATACCTACTGCTGCCGGTTTAGTTTGTTATGAATGATCAAGGGGCTTTACAGGATGAGGGGAAGAAAACCTTTGTCTATATGTAGAAGAACAGAACATGTCTGCCAGCTCAAAAGCTCTTCTATAAGCACAATAAAAATGTTTCCTCTGCACTGCATCTGTCTACTTAGCCATCTAGTGGTCTCCTATAGGTAACACCGCAGTGTTTGCTGGTGCGTGTTAAATACTCATTTCTTAACAGCTATCAGAGTCGAAACTTAATGTTTGTAATGAAAAAAAAAATCTTGGGGTAAATCTGTAATGAATTTTAATAGTGCACTCTTTTTCTTCATATATAAAGCTCAACAACAAAAGCTTTTATTTGTACCTGTATAGTCATTTCATAACACACTGAGGCTCTGTGAATATACAGAACATCAGTGACCCTGCACTACTGTTACACACATTTAAAGTCACCTGTACTGGAGGATTTGTTCATTTCAAATGTGTTATGCAGTGACTTAAGAACAGTGATAGCACAGACAGGCAAGAAATTATAACATACAAGTACCATAGATTTCTTTGTACTAGATCTTACAACCTCAGGTCCCATTTGTGACTTTTAAATGAAAATGCATCATTAAATCATAATCTTTTCACAAAATGTATGAATCAGGCTGTGTTTAGCAAAAAAATCAGTAATGCAATTAATACCGCTTGAGCAACCCGAACATCTTTTATAATTCTAGATCTCGCTAGTAAGAGACAAAAAAAGGAGTACATGCTATCAGTATCATCAGTTTATATATCGATCAAGATTTCCTGAGATACTTGTGAGCAATTTGCATCTTTCTTTTTTTTTTTCCCTCCCTGCTTTAGCAGATTATGTTAATTTTGAGGAAAAGGGGAAAAAAAAAAAAAAAAGCAAGATGTACTACAGCTATTCTTCTATCTATCAGGGCCGCAGAGCACGTGCAGTAAAGAGAAATCTTCATCAAGAAACAGAATTACTCATTTTTACCCTCGCACAGAGATCCTGAGGCTTAGTGGAGAGGTTCTGAGGCATCTCCCTGCAGCGAGTGGAGAGATTCAGAATAGCAGTAGCAGCCATGTGCGCTGCCTCCATGTCATGAGTATAGTCAAAGCTGCTCTTGCTGCAGGTACTGCTGGCACTGCTGCCTCCACCACAACTCATATTGCTGCTGCTGCTAGGGGCATAACTGCTTGTTGTGCTGCTGGTTGGACTTGAATTCTTACAGTAGCGTTTAGCTGTGGGAAGAAATATGACAAGGATGACTCAAAAGAACGAGCATTCTGCAGAAGTAAAGAGAAAAACAAACTGCTGGAGGTGAAATTTATAATGAGCAACAGGAACCGATGCAAAAAAAAAAAAAAAAAAAAAAAAAAAGAAAAAGCCGGCAGTAAGAATGATGGCTGTATTTCTTGATTTCTGGCTGTGACTCTTATATGCTACATATGTGAGTTTGTATGAAATAACCTCCTGTAAAAATCTGCATGACGTGATCATGAATTGTTCTGACAAACAGGCTGTATTTAGAAAACAATAAAAACACAGAAACACTGCTTTTACCCCACATATATAGTCAGACAGAAGGTAGGATCTGCGCAGCTCATTAGTTTTTATTAATGAGGGGCAACATAACACTATGGGACCTTTTCATATTTACATGAGCAAACTGTTAATTTAAGGCCTAGACTCCTCAGAGCTGCTGGAGATCAAGCCCACTGTAAGACTGACAGGCTCGGTCTCTGGGCCCCAGTGCTCCCCATATGTCCTCAGACACCCCATGCTTCCTAAAAGGGTTCTTCTTCCTACATGGCAAGCAATTATTACGACACTGGCCATCGGAAAGGAGAGGAACGTGATGGAAGAAGAAAGGTGGTGGTCACATGTGAGTTTTACCATGGCTTGCACAAAGGCAAAAGCAGCGCCTGTATAAATGGAGACAGATATAAGCGAAACATCCCCACCTTCAAACAACCCGAGCACCTACAACTCTTCATAAAAGCGGTAAGGACCAAAGACACACAAAAAAAGGACAGCGGCACGCGGCCGGGCGCTGACCCACAGGAGCCGCGAGCGGTCACGGAGAGCTAAGGCACTGACAAACCTCACATCCAGCCTATCTAAATACAAAGCAGCACTGTTGCCATTTCTAAGAAATGCTCCTTGTGGCCGAAAGTATTATAGTAATAATGCAAACAGCCCTATTAGCCCACTTATTTCTCCAACCCTCTTCCCAAATAAACCGTTTTAGAAGTGTTTATATAAAATGCAAGAAAGTGTCAGCTCGTCTCCTAAATCTAAAAGTTTATGTATTTTCATAAAAAAACGAAAGTCAAGGTCAGAGGATACACAACATGCATGTTAGCGCGACTACTTCCCCTGAAGATGGAAATCTATACTGCAGAGATCATACCATATAGCACCGTATAACAATAACCAAGTAGCATGCTGATTAGAGAGCTATACAAAAAAGGTCAGGCCCTAGCTAGAGCTCCTCCGTGATGGGCTCCATTTAAATGCCAGACTCTTCAGGTGTATTTGTCTGAGCAAACATACATATAATAATCTGCTCCCATGAGCACAGCCCATTTGTGAACCACAGGCTGCTTTGGTAGGCAGGCAGAGTTCAAAAGAAGAATCTGAAAGCAAAGTATCTCTTCTAGAGCTTATGTCATCCTCCTTTCTCTAAAAAACTGAAAAAAAATCATGGCGTTATTTGTACTGTAAAGGAAATAGTGTTTCACTTAATTCGTAACAGATGGAGTTTTCTCAGGAAAGCCACATAATGCACAGGGTGTGATTTTTTTAAGTGAAGTGAATGCTAAACATTCATCACATTTCTTTGTTTTGAATACATAGTAGCACTACTCTAGCAGGGTACCCACTAATAATAAACCTGTGAACTATTTCTCAAGAGTTTCGTTATTAATATAGTAGTCAGTGGCATTCATTAAAAATTCAGCATTTATCCATTGTTACTTTGTAACGGTATCCAAGACACACAAGAATTTTCCTATACTTAAGGAAGGAAATAATTGAATAATTCAGTTTCTACTGTGTTAACACAGCAAGTACCCTGTACCACTGAACTTGTCAAGTTAGAAATATCTTTCAAAATTCATATGAACAAATAAGACTTCTGTCACTTGCAAGAATGTTAGTCTTGTTATAGCCAGTCACATTTAGACAGACATAGAGATACACTGCACGGGAAATTATATATATGAGAATGTGTGCTGGAG
>NW_009258947.1:3092945-3140813 GCF_000687185.1 Egretta garzetta
GCAGGCTCTAATATGGACTCCTCTGTGGCCTTGGTCAAACTATATTATCCCTCGAATTAATTTTCCCTATAAATAGAAAGTAGCTTCTAAAATTTAGTTGTGTTGTGATTCACTAGTAGAACACTTTGAAGATGTAAAGTGCTATAAGCATGCTACACAATTATTAGCTTTTAGATTACCAATAATTTAAGAGAAACTCACTTAGAGAGAAATGGCCATGGTCATTTTAACTTTACTGTAGTTGTACATTTTAAAGATGAGTCGCGTAACCCAGACTGTTCATTTCACATTAGCTTTTCAGGAAAAACAAAGATCACCAATTTATAATGAACTAAATCAAGTAGATCCCTAACAAAGGGCAAGATGTTGTCTCAATACCAGATAATTCTGCTCACTGTCGCCCAACTCTGTGGCACCAGGTTTTGGAAACTCTGCAGTCCCCCTGCGCTTTTTGATCCACAGTGAAATAAAATGTGGAGAACGCCTTTCCCATTAAATAACAGACACAGGTCCAACCAGCTGCATACCCAGACTGGCCTCCCGCCAGACGTGCCTGGGGGCTGATTACAGAGAACCTCTCTTTGTACAGGCTCCTCTTGCTCATTAGTAATGGAGGAGTGGGAGAGATCCCAACAACGTGAAGGACGAAACTAAGATATTTGGAGTGGAATTGAACTCTGCCCAGACACCCTCACCCCTGGTATTGCCTAAACACTGAATATGTTATGTAAATTAATTACAGTTACAACACTTTTTCCAACTTGCACAATAAGAGATTCATCTCACCTAACTTCAGATACCTGACCCAGTCATTTCAGGCTTCTCCTACAGGCCGTGGAAAAAATAGAAACTCTCAGGCAATGATTTCCCTGACCAGTACGTACTTCAGGAGGAGATGAACTGCATCAGGGAAGTGTCTAACTTTCTCCTTGGATGTGAAAGGGCAAACAAGCTCAGATCGAGGTGTTGACATTATAGAAGTCTAGATACGGTCAGATGAATCCCACTCCTAACATTTTCTCAGTGTTCTGATGGAAGGACCCAGTCCTACTGGTGGGATGAGAGGAGCTCCTGCCAGCACCTGCACAACTGAAAGGGCTGCTGTCTCCTCCGCCTGCTGTGCCCAGCTGTTTTTATCTCTGTTGCTGTATACCATAATCCCAACATCCCATACACTATGAAACTGGTTTCAAAGGAAAAACAAGCCCACAAACACAAGATTTCTCAAGAATCATCAGAGCATCCTACCCCATAAGTATCCATTTTCTGTTTATTTTTTACTAAAGCTTACTGGAAAAAAAATCAAGAAAACAATCCAAAGGAGCTATTTATGTTCATGTCACTCACAACCATACACTTATTGAACACATAATCCCTTTCTCCGGTGATGAAAATACAGTGCTAACTTACAATTAAAAAGGGATTGAGACATGAAGTTATTGATTTTTTCCAGATCCTTAGACTATTTGTCTCAAATAGTCAGAAGAACTGAAGTGCTGTTTACTTGCAAGTTCCCACAAAACCTGAGGTTTACTTTCAGGTTTTTCAGGATGACTTTTCAGAACTAAATCTGCTTTTATGGAAATATATTTGCTGATATACATAATAGGTGTGCATTTTCTACTTCCATAATGGCTTTAGTAGCAATAATTAATAATTTTTTTAACACACAAATATGAAATCACCTAGAAATACTGCAAAGTTTCTTGAAGAAAAGTGACTCTTTTAAGTGAAGGCTTTTTTTATGAAATCTTTTTCATATTCAGTTATTTGCAATAACTGTCAGCAAAGTCCTTGTCCCATTGAAAGTCAGTACCAAAACTTTGACTGATTTTGGAGTGCCTGGGACTTCATGCCATCGTTCTATGAATTTAGCTGATTTTCCTGAGGAACTTCGAAACCCTTTGCCAATTTAAGCCAAGTATGATGGAGTGCTTGTGGAATATCAGAGAGATGTAAACCCTACAGGTTTCATGAACATCACTGCTAGGGTTCAAGGAAAAACTTGAATTAGGTCCCATCTCTGGGACTGTGTCGGCACGTCTGTCTGGCCAAACAGCACACACATCACCTGGAACCAGGTACAGCGTGTGCTGCCTCCCGCAGAGCCATGGGTATGGATCAAATCCATAGGGAATTAGCCTTCATGTGGCAAACAGCTTGCTCCAGCTACAACAGACTTCAGCTGTCCTGAGTACACAAGAACCAAGGACACTTGCTGCCCCAGCATGAATCCCTGGGTGTATACAGTGCCCCTCTCTGGCTCACGTTTCTGAGCAGTGAAGCAACCTAGTCCCAATCTTATCTCCAAGCAAAATTCCTATTTATATCAAAGGAAAATGAGAGCTCATAAAGACGGTGACCTGTATCACCCTAGCCTTTCGTTATTTAAGGCCACTTGCTAAACTTGTGTTTAATATTACAAGTATTTTCAAGTTCTGGTGATTTGGGAAAAAAAGTGCAGTTTATAATTATTTGCTGAAAAGGGAGTCTTAAATGAGAAAAATAGGTATCAGTTGCTTAAGCATCAGTAATTTGATCTGAAAATATGCATGTCCACAGGGTCCCCAGCAATACTCTGATTCTTTCCTTTCTGCAAGAATAGACAGAGCATATACACAACAGTTAATATCTCATTTACCTTATACTAATGTACACTCATTAGCTTACTAACCACAGTTACAGTTAGTGCTTTACCTTTAATAATGCTCAAGCCCTTATTCTGATACAGGTAAACAAGGTGAGTGTATGAGAGAAGAAAAAAGGGCACTCTTACTCAAAAATACGTTGCCTTTCACGACCCTTCTCCTTTCTGCTATAGTGCAACAACATGCCTGTTCATTCCATGAGAAAGCAAAATATCCAAAATATCAGAAATATGAAGGCAAGAGCTGTAGCAATTTTCCCTTTCTCCACTTACCTACTTTTGAATGTCAGACTCTCTGTTCAGGCAACACTGTAAATTGTTCTATCTAGTGTATTTATTTCTGTTTCCCTAAACAAAAATCTGACACCTGCCTGAAATTTCCTATGGTAGTCAGTCAGTAGCATCAAATATTTTAACCAAAAAATAATCTGTTAACATTCAAAAAAAGAAAGAAAAAAAAAAGATAAAGGCACAGTTTGTTTTTTTATATATATACACACACACATATAATATATATACACATATAATTGTATTGCTCTGAAAAATTCCTGATGTCCTCGAAAGCTACAATCCAAATCCTTGTTCTTTGTCCTGCAGTTCATTTTTCTCCCCTAATAAAAATCCTCTTGCCTGACAGACCCCATCCACTGCCTTCTCTTGAACTGAAGCCACTTTCAGCCTACTCCTAAGCATGTTACTTATGTTAGGTTTTCCAGAGAGTTCAACAGGTGTATTCATGAGGACAAAATGAGCAGAAATGCCTCATTAAGTAAGCAGCAGTGATTTCTGAAGTGCAATGAGATCCAGGTTTTCTACTTCCATATCCCCACAGAGCAACTATGTTACCTTTATGGGTTACCTGAACTACTGTACGGAAGCGAGAATCCTGATGTGACCCTTGAGGCCAGGTCTCCCAGATAGCAACATAAGGACTAGCTCTATTACTTAGCTTTTATTGCAATCTCAACACATCCCAGGAGCTTAATAGCTGGAGATGTTCTTTTGCCAGTGCAACAATCCTGAAGCAAGCACCATATAAAACCACGCTTTTTAAAACGGCCTTTAAAATAACTTACACATGACAGCATTCCTCGTAATACTATATGAACATGAAAACATGTCTTATTTTGTATGATGTTTACATATACAACAACATGATTAACTGCAAACTTGTCTCTCATGTATAAGAGTGTGCACCTCCTACCATCATATCCTTTGGGGGATATATCCCTGGATTGCACCTTGGGAGCTATGGCTCTCTTGCCATAGGCATGGTTGTCATAACTGTTATATTCAAACGTAGTCTTAGAGTATTTCTCTAGTTCCTTGGCCAAGTTGGAGCGGGGTGTGGTGGTGGGGACATTGTTTCTGTAGCCATACTGAGGGATCTCCAATTGCTTAACAAAGCACATGGGCCTAGAAATTAAAGATATGTAAAGTTTGTTAGATGCAGTTCAGTTTACTGTGTCTGTGCATAATTTATAGTTCAGATTAGAAAATCTTAGTTATTTCTGGTACTCAAGAGACAGCAATATATTATTGCATTTGCTTAGTTTGGTTATTTTCAGCAGACAAACAATATATCTTTTCTTGAACAAAGCCTAGACAAAATTAATTCTAATACTACTAAATGCACCCTGTAGCTAAAAGTATTTTAAAATTCTGTTTTAAAATACTTCAGGGTTTCCCTTTCCCCATGTAATTGCATCACATCGCAAACATTTTCTCTTTTGGGAGGTGAATTAAAGAGGGGCAAGCAGAATGACAGAAGAAGTTTGGACAAATTCCTTTAAATGTCAAAAAGAAAAAATAGCACTGGAAGCTCCACTTAATTTACAGGGTTTCCTCTGAATTTCTTTCAGTGGAGTTGTATGCTGTTTTCCTGTATGCTTTCCAAAGGAGCTAGTCCTGTTTCAGCCCTCAATATACAAATCCATGTTCGTCTCCAGAAATACACAGGAGAGTCTCACAATCTCTGTTGACTTTGAGCTGCTGCCTTGCAGATCCTGCTCACCCTTAAGTGCAAGGTTCTGGCAGGAGCTGCGATTCCTAATACACAGATACACACGTCAAGGAAGGTGCTGCGAATGAACACAGAATAAAACTGTATTAGCTAAATTTCTCTTTCGTTTAGGATTGGGGAGGATAGTCAGGAGAAGCCCTGACTGATCTCATTCAGCCATCGGAGAAACTTGTGAAATCTCAGTGAAAGGATGCTGTAGTGAATGTCTCCACTGTCACATGGTCTTCTGCGTGTGGAAACAGAAGCCATCAGCTCTCAAAGCAGGTAAATGAAGGTCAGATCCTGCAAACCTTACCCATATAAGAAAGTGTTATATGACTGGGTCATAGAGAGCAAATGCTAGAGTGGTGCATGTCTACCTAAAGATGATGAACAGCACACCTGAGGTGCTTCTGCTGAAATCAAGAATCATATAATCAAGTCTTTTTTCTTTTTCTATTTTTTTTTCTTTACTGCATTTATGACCAGAGGAAATAGAAGGAACATTCGTAGGAACATAAATTCAGTCAAGACCAGAAGTATCATCATGCTGACTGACAAAATGGAATGTGATAAATAGTAAGAAATAGGTTTTGAATGTTATGTTTTTCTGAATGAATTCATTTTCATAGAATTTAGTCAGGATATTTATGTAAATCCCAAGAAATGTAAATGTAAACCCAAGAAATCACATTAGTCATACTATTCCCTTTGATTTATGTATGCTCATTCCTTTAGATACTTCTTCCTCACAAAATACCATAGGCTCATTCATACAATGAGCTGATATGAATAATATTTTGATTCTTCTCAAGATAAACTATATTTAGCTAAAAAAATTGCAATTCAGATCCTGTACATTGAATGCAAATCCAAAATTTCTGTGGAACAGAAGTCCTGTGAATTTGATTTCTTTTTAAGTAAGAAATTTTAAATGCAGGTGGGATGGAAACTGGGATGAAGACAAATATTCAAGATTTACTCTTAGAACATCTCTCTCTGCCCATCAGTTGCCTGCATGCAAATATTATAAATAGCTCCCAAGTTCTTCATCTTAACTACTTCTATGACTTAAAAGTAAGAGGGAAGCAGGAGACAAGATGAAAGCATTATTTGCGTTGTCTATAAAATCTGAGACACAGGGCAGGCTCACAAGCAAAGTTAAGATTGCAGCACAACTTCCTAGGGAGTCTGCCAGAAAACTGGATGCTGCTTTTGAGCAGTTGCCTCCTTTGTACGGCGTCTGACTTCAGTGGCTTCCCTCAAATGAGCAGTGGTAAAAGGCACTGCATTGTTGATCTGTCTTTTTGTGTCAAGTGAGAAACTGTTATTCTCTCAAAGGTTGTTTTTTATTAATAGGTTTTGAAGAACCCTTCTCTAAGAAAACTCTTTGGGATACTGTATGAAAAATTGTACAGTCGGAATTAGGGGCAGTTAAGATAACGCCCATCAAAAACAATCTGAGGAAGGAAAACAAAGTCAACAAGCACAACCAAAAATCTTCTGTAGATGAGGGCCATAATTCTGTGTTCTTAGCCCTATGGAAAGACTGGTTTTTGAAAAGACCATCAAGATGAGATGAAGTTTTAAGAGAATATTCAAAGAATGATGTTGATAATACAGTAGAAAACTTTTTTTTTAAGCAGCCCTATCAGATTTTGATCAAGAAGACAGCTAAATATTAAGAAACCTATGGGATAAGTAGGAATTCTGGGAACTAAAGCTGCGGCACTTCCTCCACGCTCTTTGAAGCAGCTGGGAGGGATGTACCTATCCCAGCCCACAGATACCACAGTATCCATGGAGAAATTCTGCAGCTCTTGGGGCATCATCAGCATAAGGCTGGTACAATCATGCAGAAGTCTAGTTCCTTTACATGTATCCTTCACACTTCAGCTCCTTAGAAATAATATTTTTTCCACCCACATATCTCAAAAGAGGAGACAACACACAAAGCTGGATACAGCTTTGGATAAATACAGAATCCTACATGGATGAAGATAAGGGGTATAATTGTGCCAAATTGGTTCAAGGTCCCTTCCGTATGAAAATTTAGGACAATTTTCCTCTCTTTCCATCCTTCCTGGCAGCAAGTGGGGGAACAGAGACAAAGAACTAAGCCTGACCTTATTTTGGAATCTAAACTATACCTGGCATTTTTCCAGGTGTCCTGCCAAAAGGTGTACTACCAGTTTGGTAATGTAAATAGGGCTTCTGGTTTAATTTAAACTGATATTTACTAGTAAAAGCCTGCTGAAAAAACCAAGACTTACCGGTAAATATTAGTTTATTCCCAAAAGATACCAACTTTTTTCACATTGTTCTTAGACTTTGCACTCCAGCAGTCATCTTTACACCAAACAATGCCTAAGACAAAAATGAGCTTTTCAGCTTTACATGTATTTGCCAAAATAATTACCAACCCTCCCCCATGTAAATTGAGTGGGAAATATACACTGTGAGAATTGGATCCAGAAGCCCTAATTCTAACTCTTCTTTAAAGGAGATATATATGTATATACAACGTATATAAATTCTCAGATTAGGTGAATGTGTGATGAATTCTGCATAATAATAAGTATTATAGTGATTTCTAATACCTTAAAACCCGATCTGATGCCTGGTTTGATTTTGACACATCACAGTTCTGATGCTTCTCTTGAGCTTTAGCCAGTTTCTCTGCTGCAGCAATAGGACATCCAGAGAGGCTGCAATTACAGAAAGGAAATTTAATTGTCTTGTCCTGTGTAGTTTCACATTATAGCACTGATCCAATTACTCCTTCTCCTCCTTAGCCAGCATCAGGAAGAATCTGAAGGAAAAGTTTCCAAAAGCTTTTTGGTCATATGTATTTTTTTCTAGAATAGACTTCCTTTCTTCTGCTTTCAAAGTTGCATGGTAGATCTTACATCTGCGCTTCTTCTCTGACTGTACATGGGTAGATTATTCATGGATGTCAGCCAGTGAATGTACCAGTAGGAGAGGAGAATATAAACTGGAATCTACTCTGCAGCTCTGCTAGCAGACTTGCGACCTTTATGCATCTACAAATGTTGCCAATGAAATGGCTCCTGAAGATGATTAAATGACACCACCATATAGGCCAAATCTTGCATGGCTTCACACCTCATTCAGCTCCATTAACTCCAATCTTTTTGCAAGGCATATAAATGAGTGCAAAATTTGGCCTTGGGTCTCTAAGTCTATGTCTCAACTACATTATACTTAGCGTTTAAATGTTCATGAATTTCAGCCACTAAAGTGTGTTTTCTAACAGTAGATGACGTAACGTGAAAAGAACTTCTGCAGTCTTCTGGAAAAGATTTAGAACAGGGAAAAATAAATATATTGATGCCAGCAGATGGTGCTCTTAGTGAAGCTGTAAAAACCTGTGACCTGACAATGGAGGGGGTCCTTTCCTTGTCATAGTCTATTGCGTGCTTATGTGACCGCAGCTCTCTGTGTTCTCCACAGGAAAAGAAATTAAAATGAAAGGCAAATCAGTTCATTCCCAGATGTTCCCTTCCCTACAGTAAATAAGGGGGGGAAAAAAAAGAATAAAAAAAAGTGAAGCAGAGCAAAATGCCCCAAAAGCTGCAGAAAGAGGTGAGCACAGGCTGCAGACTGCTCCCCCAGCCCTCCCTGGCTGCCCTAGTTCTGCAGAGGGGTGAGGGGGCTCTGTGCAGTTTTGGAGTCATGCCAGAGGGCAGCTGCGCTCCACTGACACGCTCTTCTTCAGACACCTCAAATATTCTAGTAGCTATTCAACCAGAAGTGAAAGCTGCATCAAGCAGCAGTAATTCCCATAAAGCCTTCTCAGAGGTTTTTGCTGCATCTACTGGCAGCATCACTGCAGAGAAGAAAGGGGGACCAGAGCTTATTGCGGATGGGTTGGTACCCACAAGAGTCCTCCAGGAGACATGTGGTTAATACAAGGGGCTCTAGTAACCCAGAGCTTGATAAGACTGAACATCCAGTACCCGTGTAGTCCCTTCAGCCTTCATGCTGCAATTAACAACAACAACAACAACAACAAAAAAAAAAGGAATTCAATAGTAGGAACTTTGCATAGTTCCTTTTGCTCTCTTACCCGTATTACCTGGATTTTTTTAAATTGTAAAGAAATAAGCAAGATCTTCTTGTTCTGTGGGAAAACTATGACATGTACTAAAAATTACAGCAACAATTTGATAATTTTGTTATTTGTTTAACAAAATTTAATAGGCAATGGCATCCCTTTTGTAAGAATCTACTACTAATCCTAGGAAAATATAGAAAAGTTGCTTTTTTATTTGATCTCCTTTTGTCTGGCTAGAATATTTACATCTAACATTTCTGGCTTCCCGTTTTTAAATTTAATGAGACATTTTCATAATGTTTCTTAAAGAGGCAAATTTCTCATTAACTTTTAGCTGAATAAGGACTTGGGGGTTGAGACTGTGGTCAGTAAGAAAGCTAACTCTCATAAAGTCTGCGTACTTAAAATGCTGTTTCTCATGTATTAAAAAAATAATTTTTAGGTGTAGAGCGGATTTTTTCGTGCACTGTAAAATAAGCCCTGAAGAGAGTGAAGTGTGAGAACAAGAACTCTGCCCTAGTCCTGCTGATGTTGGCAGACTCTTCCTTCTCCCTGCGACATACCCATAAGGAGTCATACCATTCGTTTCATACCACTGCTGTTCAGCTAATATTGAAAGAAAAAGAAAAAAAATCCACCCAAAAAGCTAAAGGATGCTTAAAATGTCTTCTGTGGATCAATTCATCCATACTGAAGCAAACGCACACTCGTCTTCCTCAGAAAATACATGAATAAATGTTACTCTTTAAAATGGATAAAGCACACGAAGCACCATCTGTCAATCTTAAGAACAAAACAACGAAACACACACTCACACCCCCCCGCCAATGGACTGCTAGAAGGGCCGCAGTTCGGAGGCACTGTTCCCTCTAGATTGGCGTCCAGCGATGGCATCCTTACCTTCGGTGAGAATTCCTGTTGCTATTTACGTGGCCCCGGCCTGTGCAGCCTGGTGTAGGACACTTAAGAACATTTTCATGCATGGCAAGAACTTGACAAGGAGAGTAAGAGAAAACAGCAGAGTATGAAAACAAGAAAAAAAAAATCAAATCCCAGTATATATGAAATCATTTTAAAACAAAGCAGGATTCATTAACAACCAGCATTCCTCAAAATACACGTGACACACATAGCCAATAAAGCCTGATGAGGGAAGTAAGTATCGTGACCCTATGCTCATTAACACAGGGCAACAGTGGAAGTTATGGAGGTTACAGAACCTATAAACAAATGCATCTCTGGTGCAACAGTGAAGCAGAAGACTTCCAACATCTTCTTCATACAAAAACACTGAGCAAAGATCAGCTCAACAGTAAAGTGTGAGCTAGCAACTGCCCAAAACAAAATTATGGACTAGAAAAATTCTTTCATTAAATGTATGCATTCATAATGCATAGCTTTATACACACATAGTATCAAACTCAAGAGCTGAAAATCTGCTCTCAAGTTATACCGGTAGAACACTGAATTATTTGAAACACACCTCAGTACAACCCTAAACAGAATTTAACCCTAACTATAAGACAGCCCAATTGAGCTAGGGGCCAGTTCTGCCCACTTCCACATAGATACATCACTCATATCTATATGAAGAGCAGAACTGGTCCTTTACTTTTTACTCGTACTCTACAAATGTGAAAATTGCAATGGGTAGAGATTTTTTCCAAAAGACTAAAAACTAAAAATAAGCACTTAAAAAATTGAGGGATGGCAGAAAAAAAAAAAAAAAAGAAAACTGTGTAAAAAAGGAATAAGTGGTACTAGCTTAAGCAAGTAAACTGATTTATATCTGCATCCATTGCAAGCTGGATGGAAAACTCCCAAGGCCACTCAGAGCAGTACCCCTCTAAATCAAAAAGCTCATGCTATGAAGTGCCAAATTATCAAGAACTTTTTGGTTAACAGTAAAGAGTTTTGTATGATATGAGACATATCCAAATCCATGTCTCAGAGCTGGATGGCAGTTCATCACTCTGTGGAAAAAGGCCATCCAGCCCTTGCAAAGTTCTGGTTTTCTCATACAAGCACTAGTCTGGAAGCCTGTATTTAGTTCTCACTCAAAAAGAGGTCTAATAAAACCAGCAAATTCCTTGACTGAGTTAAGAACTGAATAAAAGCTGTTCAGAGACTTGAGAATTTAATCAAGTATACTGATTAAAAGATAACCATCATCATCACCCCATCATCAGTGAACTAAAACATGTATAGACGCAAAGCTTTACTCTGAAATTCCTACTATTCAAAGCTGTTCTTGAAACATGCTTCACAAGGCCAACATCACAGGAAAAAAATAAAAAGATGAGCTCACCTTTTTCATTTTAGTAGGTACAAGAGCATGCAAACAGTTTAAAGCTATATTCTTCTTTGATTTACAAAGTCTTCTAAAGAGCTTTTTATTTACCATTTGTAAAAACCAGAGAACTTTGAGCAACTGAATAAATATTTGTTTCAGAAAATTATAGGGTCTTGCAAAGCAGAGAAATTACTCTATTTGTTCTATTGTATTCAGAGATCAACCAAGATATAGCAAAGTTTCCTAAAGCACTTCCTCATTACTTCTGGAAGAAGCCACTCTACCATGAATGAGGAGACTTTTTATGTCTGTCACTCTTGGTGTGCTAATGTACTTCTGTTTTCCTATCCTTCAGAATCGAGTTTCCTTTGGAAACTGGGGACCATTTTAGCCCTGACTGTCTTTGTAACGTTTCCTTTAGGCTGTTGTAAATCCATTGAGGTTATGTCTGTAAGTCCTGATGGACAGTGGGGATTTTAGGCCCATAGGCTTCAGTGGAATAACTCCAGTTTAAAATTGGTGTGAAAGAGAACTGGATCTCAGCTAGACGCTCGACAGGTGTAAATCAGCAATTAGCTTCAACAGAACCATGCTGATTCCACCAGCCAAGGAGGTGACTTCCAGAAACGGAGCCCTCTGCCTTCAGGTGAATATCCATGAGCTCATATGGGTGAAGCTCCTGTGCAGACAATCTGCTGTCGTGGCACCCATGAAATTCCACCCATGTGATTGACTGACAGGGGATGTTTGCTCAAAATCCTGAGTTGTGTAACTAATTGTGAGCCAAATTGTTATTTTAAATAATATAAACTAGTTTAATATAAATTATGTTTCAGATACAACAACAACAAAGGAAAGGGGTTGCAAGTTTTTCAAGTACAATTATTCCTGTACAAGACAACAGGGACAGTTGATGTGACATCAGCACACAGAAGTAAAAGCAGTGCACATCTTCTGGAAACCTTTTTCTCTGTTGACTGAATACATCTATTTAAAAATAACCTAGGGTTCTTAAAATCAAAGAATACAGCTTTAAAAGTTGTTCTTTTAGTGTAAAAGTTAGTAGAGAATGGAAATGATGGAATAAAGGAAAAAGTATAACACAGAACAGTTGACTAAGTTGAGACAAACCATACTGAAAAATGAAATTCATTTTTGAAATAAAAGGTTTAAAAAGCATGCTAGAAAACTCTTTGTAGTTTTATCCCCGGTTTCCATGAAACAATGTGAACTTACTTTCTGGAGGGACCCTATCTTTGTGTGGGCATCCTGACAAACTGCGGTGATGGGGGTAAAGCCCCGTTACATGGCCAGTTCCATCACACCCAGGGGTAGGACATTTGCTCTCTTTCTTTTCTGTTCTTGAGGGATCTATAATTTACAACAAATGTGTCAAGTGAATGATGCTTTTCACATTTCTGTAAGAAGGTTCATTTAATCATGTCATTTACTCTTTGGTAAATGTTCTTATGAAAACTAGAAGAAAAAAAAAAAACCCTTCTACTTCTTAACACAGTTCTGTCACTTTTATCCTGTTATCTTCTTTTCAGACTGCAGGCTCCTATGATCACAGCAATATCCATTCACAGTGATTGGAAAGTGACCTTTTTATAGCAAAGCCATACCACTGTCAATCAATATTCTGCTGGCAAACATCAGCTCAAGGGTGTAAGGTCATTTGGAAACTGTTTAGTTGGAGTTTCCCTTCTTTACATTCTTATTTGCCTGATGTATTAAGGCCTGCAAATGTACTGTCACAGAAGTTCAATGTCCCGAGAGTAGCAAACCCAGCTCTTTAGCATAATGATTCAACGATTCAGCACAAAT
The DNA here is from genome assembly GCF_000687185.1 of Egretta garzetta. Lineage (NCBI taxonomy): Eukaryota > Metazoa > Chordata > Aves > Pelecaniformes > Ardeidae > Egretta > Egretta garzetta. The sequence continues at coordinate 3,105,793 of NW_009258947.1, forward strand.
AAATCCCTTTGCCAAGGCTCACTGAGGAGACGACTCTTGTTTTCTTTAAATTCCTTATGAAGTGGTAGAAATTATGTAAATATTTCTTTATCTTCAATAAATCATGGTGGGGTAAATGTTGTAATCAGAATTGCTGAAAGTATCACTGGTTGTGTAAATTTGGGCCATTACAAACATACATATATGTTTCATATGCTTAAAAGGTTATTGTTTTTTTAGAATGTTGTTGGATTTTCTGTCTACAAATCAATGAAAAGTCTAAATAGACATTTTTTCCACAAAATAAAGTTTTCTGCTAATAATGTAGTGGAACTGCTGGTGAGATTAATCCTGAACTAGAACTTTCTCACATACTTTATCAGCTTGCTTCCTTTAACAGAACATCTGTAAAATAACATCCCTACCCTTCCAGCCCCGCACATGATACATATTACATTTTATCATCTTGACCACAGTTGCCAGATTTTTGAGACTATTGCTAATTTTCATATTAGTATTAAGGGAACAAAATTCAGGATACTCTAACTGCTACAATTTTGGCTCAAGATCAACCAGCATCCCCCTTCTATTATTTTAGTCCATCCTCCTTTCAATACCCAATCTGAGCTATCCTCATTTAAGTATTTTACGCTGCTCTTGTCATTGCTCTGCTTCAGTATTTATGCTTTCATCTCTGGAAAATAAGATTTTGCTACTTGTTTTCCATTAAATCTTTCTTACATTAAATTCCATCCCAGCTTCCACAAATGCAACCCTTAGAACAATCAGTGGAAATTTCAGTACTTGCAGAACTTCACATACAACCCATTTTTTTCAGCATTAATCGATACAATCCAGAGTTCACATTCAGTTATGGACTCATTTTTCCTTGATTACCCTCTGGTAGCTTATCTCTCTCTCTCTTTGTGTGTATGTATATATATCTAAAAGGTGTATATATATACACACACACAAGCACACTTTTACATTCCAAGTTCTTCCAAAACACATTCATTTTAGAGAAATTCTTTGGCTCATTGTAATGACTCTCCATGTCTTAAATCCATTCTTAAATTTTAATACAGTATTTAAACCTTGTCTTTTGCAAATGGAATCCCTAATTATGAAAGTTTTATTTTGCTTCACCTGCATATTGACTGTAGAATACAGTTCTTTGTTTCATGCTCTTTAACAACAAATACACATACAAGTCTATCTCCAAAGTGCTATACAGTTATCACAACACTCCTGGAAATACCATAATCTTATACATCAGGAAATTGAAACGAAGAGATCAAGAAGTTAAATCCAAGGCCACAGAAGGAGCAAATGTCAGAGGAGGGATTTGAATTCCTGCCAGATAGGCCTGTGCTGAGACCACTAGAACAGCAAGCCCACAGCTACATACATCCACAACTCTAAGCAACTCTTCAATGTCAAGTACTTTGCGATGTGTAAAAGTATTAGGTAAGTGAATAAGTAATGTAAATGAAATATAAATTATGTAAATATAACAATATTCAAGGACTGCAAAAAATGTAGATGGTTAATAGACCATAATGGCTTTTCAGAGACTTTAAACTAGACGAACTTTAGCTACTCCACATTGTCAGAACTCCACCGAAGTCAATGCAGGTATTCTAATTTAGAGCAGCTGAGGATCTGCACACTTACATCCTATAGTGTCAAGCAAATCCTCCTCTGTATTCAAGTCTATGCTATAAAGTTATAGCATGTATCAGATCCTTAAGAGCCTTTATGGTCTAATGAGTCAGAAAAGATGCTGTATACTATTCTTAATGATTTCAAAACTTGCATAAAATTGTATTTGCACAATTTCCCATTGCTTTTAATGGAAGACTTTCCACAACTTCATACAAAACACTGGATACTCTTTTGTAAATCCTTTTCTGCTAATTGGGAGAAATATTGCATAGTTTTATTTAATTCTGTAACCTTTCCTCACTCCTTGCCACCATGGGAGTATTTCCTGAACGAAGGTTGTCAGAGGACTCAAAAGGTTTTAAAATTCATAAATTTCAGAAAGCCTGTTTAGAAGGCTTTAAATGGCAGGGAAAAAAATGGTTAGTGGTCTCTTAACAGTTGTTTTTGTGATCTCAGAAAGCAGAACTCCTGATGCCAGGAGGTAGTTCTCACTGCAAACTTGTGTACCCCGGAAGTTTCCACTTAACCATATCGTACATCTCTGTGGGTATCTCTTCCAGAAGTATTTGGAAGATAATGTGCGAGTGGAGAACAAATGATACAAGCAATTGTCCCCCTTAAAGCTTCCTCTCTCAACAACTACCAGAATGTTTCCTATGTTTTTTAAAGTAAGGAAGGAATAAGGTTTTCTTTCTTTATTTATTAAAAGAGCATAGAATGATCTACTCCACAAAGTTTCTTGGTCCAAACTACCACAATATTTAGACCCTGCCGGGGCTTTGGACCTATTATCAATTCAGCCTGCAACTCCCAAGAGATAAGATGGTTCAAAGAAGCTCTAGAATTTATTGAAATAGGAAGTCCATACTTTTGTTACTGTCAGAAATTATATAGTCTTTTTGGAGACAGCAGATCTATATGCATAAATGCTTTCCCAGGCATACATAGACTGGAAGGGCTGGAGAACACCAGAGTTAGAAAGCTCTTCAAAAATTAATATTGGTTTGCCATCTTTTCTGTGGTTTTAGTAGAGACATATATTCAATGGGAAATGTACCTACAATAGGTCATATGCAAACAATATTTGGCACAACATCCACATGGCTATGCAGTAATACACTAACTAAATAAAGTTGTCTTCCCCAAATACCCAAAGTTACTACAGCACTCACTGGACCATATATTTGTGTTTAAAACAAACAAAACTTCACTAAAATACATTGCAGAAGCGTGTTTGACATCAGTAATTTCCATGCTTTTCTAAAAGACTGGTCATCACTTTTCTTTAAGGCTTGTAAAAAAAGATCAAGACCTTTCTTGGACCAAGATGTTGTCTGCCTACCTGAATGTCACAGGCAGACCTTAGGGTTTTACTCTTTCAAAACAGGGATTTATAAAAAGGAGAAAAATGCCCACCATCTCAGTTGTAGAAAGGAAACCAAATATTTTTACAACAAATACAAGATGAACTCAATCCCTGCTTAGCATCTCCCAAGAAGTACCACATCCTCAACTTCCACTAAAGTCAATGGGAATCAGGGGTGTTCAATGAGTCTCAGGAGGTATTGAACACTTTATACAACACAGCCCTACATGTACAGATGCAGACACGTTGAAGAGGGGTGTGGTAATATAAACACACCCATCACCATGATAATCCCGTAAATTAAAAGGCATTCTAAAGGTAACCTTTAGTCTGGTCTTTTTTTTTTTTTTTCTTTCTTTTTTTTCTTTTATATTGAATTATGGTCAAGGCAGCACCTTAACTGTTTCCACAATGGAATGAAACCAGTGAAGTGGAATGCACATAAGAAAGAAATTGCTATTGATCTCAGCCCAGGCCACACCATGCCTTGCATAGCAAATGGTTTCCATTACCTTACTATCTTAAGATAATTAATGTGCAGTCACTGCCCCTATCTTATGTTATCGGTCATTCTGATACTGTTCAATTTCTATCAGGCAATTCTACATTTTAGATGGGAGAGGCTTCATCAATAACTGTCATTTGATGATAATTTTATTAATCATGATGCCACCTACCCAATCCAATCTGTAAAATATGCACTTCATAGCTGATTGACTACCTGCTACACAAAACCCCACTCTCCGATATAGTTTGCAACGTAATTCTCTTCATTGTTTTTTTAATTATTACTATAAAATATATTAAAAGCTTGAGAAAAATCTTTGCCTCTTTCAACATGATCTCTTATTTGGTTTGTTTCCCTAAAAAATTATTTTTTTAATTTCGCCAAATGATAGTCACTGAAATACTGTACATATTTCTAACGCTGTAGAATGTTTTTATTTTACAACCGCAGCATGATATTATTTTACCATCATGCCATACTACTACAATTCAAATAAAGTTCCCATTACGTGGAATTAATAACCTCATTTCAGAATTCTGTGCAAAACTTAACATGTTAGCTCACACTTTCTCATGACATAACATACGGTATATAGAAATATTACCTTTACCATAATATGGCTTTTTGACATGGCCGTCACTGGGTTTAGGCTTCCTGTCATCTCCAGAAAGGTGTCTTGGAGACTGTTCCTCAAATGATCTCATATTATCCCTCCTTCCAGCTTCCACTGCCATTTTTTCTCTCATGGCTTTTGCTCTCTCAGTTTCCAAAGCAATTGCTTTCTCAAGCAGGGTTAAGTTACCTTTTGTCATATCAAACACTTCTTCAGACCTATCTGAAGTTATAGAGGTGGTATCATCGTCTCTTTCATGACAACCATCCTCCTTTGCACAGCTAGAAAAAGTCCTAGATCTGGGGCTCAACTGTTCTTCAAGCCTCATTAGGTTCATCATATCAGAGTAATTCCGGTCTGGTGTTCTTCCTTGGAAGTCATCTTCTTGCCTGACATGCTGGCGAGTGTTCATGTTTTGCTGTTGATTTCTTTCCTGTGGGTTTGTCTCACTGAGTTTCCTAGCCAGATCAAAACACTGGTTCCTTAAGCACTCCAAACTGCTGAGACACACCTCTTCATCACTCTCCTCCACCATTTTTTCCGTAAGTCCATTGTTCACAGGCTTCCCTAGCATTACAAAGTTCATATTCCTATTATCTTGCTGTGAAGTATTGTCTGCATAATTTCTGTCATTAATGTTTTCTGAAAGCACTACACCATGTCCTTGTGCTAATAATTTAAGGGAGTCCACTGTTTCCCTAACAACATCACTGTCTAAATCTAAACTCAGCTCACTTTTCCGACCAATATTTTCATTTTTGTCACTATCATCTTCCAGACTATTAGATGTATTGCTGTTCATTTCTGATTCTGTCCTGGCTCTGTATGCTGCATCCTCTGCAATTTTGCCAAGATTTAACAATGACTTGGCCACCAGTTCATCGTAATTATCATACTCATCATTATTGTTATCGTCTTTTTCTGTGTCTTGCATTATTCGAGTATTGTGACAATTCATTTGATGGTCTTCTGCATAAAAAACAGAAACAAAGAAAGAAACAAAGAAAGAAAGAAAAAGGAAAAGAAAAGAAAAAAGTGGCTACAATTGGAACTGTTGTTGCAATCGCATGGACAGAAAACAAACTGCATGTCAAATATTGTTAATCATACAGCAATTCTGTAACACTAAGGCCCATGTGAAGTGAATTTCTCTATAGTCCATAAGGCTATTTTTGTTTATTTGCTATTCACATGAATTTCTTTCACAGAACCGATAAGAAAAAGGCAATCAAAATGCTAATTAGTACTACTGCTAAATATTATGGCATAAATACTTATGTTTCTCCTTTCACTTCTGTATTTGCAGTTTTGTGGGGTTTATTACAATCATATTACTAATATGACATAATTGCCTAGGTTTCCAACTTCCCTCACTCCTGTACTTCCTGTGGATATGGTGGATGGCAAAGGAGTGAGTACTACTGGATTTTTTCTCTTACTGATGAATGCCATTCACCAAAAGAGAAAGAATTTACACCAAGGAGGAAACTGTCACTTTTTTAACACCATACACACCATTAACACTAGATAACCAATAACTATACGCAAAGATCAAAATGGCATTTTACTTAGTGGATCCGTCAGTAGAAATCCAAATGATATGGTCATACATGTATGATAGGGCTGTTATCAACTGTCCTGTGATTCTATGATTCTATAATGGTGCAGAGTTACCACATTTTACTTAGCTTTGTTTTAGTAACTGTTGAATAACAGAGGGACAACTTAATAAGATGGAGCCAATGTGAGGCTCTGAAGGTGAGGTTCATCTCACCTAACTTTAGACACGAGCAAGGCAGGCATCTGCATCTGAGTAAGTTAACTGATGTTCCCGTCCTGAGTCAGTAAGAGAAGCAGACACTTTAAGGATATAGGCCACCTGATCTGGTTAAGATAGAATAAAATTAGTAACTACCAGGAGTGCCTGTTTCTCTTCATTGACAACAAAGGGACTCAGATTAGATGCCTACCTTAAAGATATCCACATTTGGTCAGATGAATATCATCCAGAGAGCATTTTCTGATATCTCATTATTCACTCAGAAGTTATTGGACCCATTCTTAAAACACATACACATTCATCATTATTTACTAATGAACGTCTCATAAATTGTATTTTGATAATCAGCTACTCAAGCAATATTTAAATGTTTTGCATCACAACTGGAAAAGAAAGTCCTACACCTGTCATTGCATTGACATGCTAGGCCAGTTTTTCAGCTGGTGCAAATTGAAAGAAACCAGTAGAGCTAGGACAATTAACACCTGCTCAAGAGCTAGTCAGCTTCTGATAGCATCTTTTCAGCTCAGATGGATTTTCAACACTGGTACACCTAAACACGTAGCATTTTCTAAAGTGTGACTCGTGTTTTGGGTGAAACAAACCAAAGTGGGAAATTTCAGGTAATAGGTGGCTTGTACACTAACATTTTGATGTTAGGAAATATTTTTTGATAAAAATCTTTTTTCTGTCAGTGGACAAGATAATAAATCAGAGTTTTAAATACAAAGCTCAACAGCACAATAATTAATATTTCAGCCACAAGATAGTATTCCTTCTACACAGTGGTTAGGGATCCTGGGATGATAGTAGGCTGTAGTTAAGCAGCAGAACTGGTAGATGACTAGGCTACATCTAGGGAAAAAAATGCTCTAAGGGTAAAATATTATATAATATATATTATCAACTTGAATACACTGGTAAGATAATTAATATGGAAGGATGTATGGTATTTTTACAAGACAAGATATCCCAAGTCAATAGTGCATTACCTATTTATCATCAAAGGTGGTTTTATTTTAGTTGCTGTTGTTCTCAAGGAAATCATAATTCATATTTATGTTTCAGTCCCTCAAAAATTAAGCATATCAGAGTATCAGATTTCCAGTGTAAAAGTAAGGGATGCCACTTACACTTCCTATTTGAAAAAATTCCATCTTGAATGACTGCATAGAAGTAGGCAGTTAAGGATTACTGGATAATTAGTTTGTGCTATCTGAAAATGTTTTAATATACTACTAATAATTTCCTAAAGTGAAATATACAAACAAATCCCACATTAATTTAAATATTAAGGATAAAACCTGAGGTGAAGTAGCCTGTTCAGTAGAAACTGCTGCTTGTGTGGGTGCTTCTTGTAACTACGTCTGATGGGCAGTCAGATGTAACAGAAGGAACATCAAAGTAATTAAAGAAGCATTGAGCTATAGCTCCAAAATTGCCAGTGCCTTCAAGTTTAGGATGAGATATCTACAAACACTGGTATAATCAGTCCAAATCTAGCTCTAACAGGATACTGAAATAAAGAGTAGGAAAAAACCATATTTTCTCAAGCCACCCAGAGAACTGTTCAGGTACTCAGTAACTATTCTAGGCCAACTTTTGAAATGTGAGAAGTTACAGGGGTTGTTTTTTGAAAAAGGGGGGTTGTGTTTATTTTTACATGAATGAGAGTTGTGTAAATGATCACCAATGGGAGGAATATGTTATAATTTGCCTCCACAACAGTGAGAAGTCAAAATATGAATCACATACTGTATGAGTGACGACATGTAAATTCCTTTTGAGTAGGTGAAGCTGGGTGAAAGCTGTAACTACAATATTTTTTTATTCTGTTTGTTTGGTTATATCCTTTTCAGTTCTCCTGCCCGTTCAATCCTAAAAAGAAGAAGAAAAAAAGGTGGTGGAGGAGAAAAAAGTGTAAAGCATGAATCCCGGATGAGAGAGGCAGGAAAACAAAATATTTTAATCAAGTTTCATTCTGCCTCTTAATTTTTGGCCTTTTCTTGCATCTACTTTCTTTAGCAACTCTTTTGCTCATGTTTCTTATCTCCATGCAGCAGTTAATTGTAACGAAAAGGATATTTATGTATACTATGTCATCTCCTCAATAAGAGACTGTTGGATGCTGAGCCTGCACTAGTGAAGCACCTGTGTCACTTGTTAATTAAAGTGAAATTTTAAGTACTGAATTACTTTGTGTATTATTTAAGGGTCTTCTGGAAAGTATGTTAGCCCAGCAGCTCTACATGAACCTATGTGCTTTTTCTTTGATTCAGCTCTGTAAAATCTAATCTTCCTTTCATTTCACATTTCTACGATTCTTAAGATTTAACCTTTAACTTGATAACTACTTTTACACTGTCCTGTTTAATGGCTGCTTGTTAAATGACTGCAAAGCATACAGGACTAAAACACCTACTCTACCCCTTACATGAGTTTTGTAACCATTGATCCAAATCGCAGAGTTTTATTTGGCGAAGAGGCTGAGTTTATCTCAAAAAGACACAGGTTAGCCAGTTCAGGTGATGAGCAGACGTTATCGTGTATCGTTTTTCTGTTAGCTTCAGGGTTGCACGGACAGGAATATGCAACACAGTTTAAAAAGAAAATCATATTATTTTAGCCCTCATCTGCACAATACTGTGACAATTCAGGTATTCTTGATTGCAAAATTTGTTCTTTTTAACTCCCAGCAGATATTAACAAATGACAGCAGGGAAATTATAGTGAAGAGTATGTGGAACAGCTATCAAGAGCTGGAAGCCTTGAGCCATCTCAACAGAAGTGCACTCTTGTATTGCACTAATAAAAGTGAATAATTTGATTTCTTATTGCACCTTTCATCCAAGGATCTCAAAGCACTTTACAAACATTATTTTTAAAAGCCTCACAACACCCCTGTGAGGTAGGTATTTTAACCCCATTTTACAGATGGGAAATTGAGACACAGAGAAGTTGAGTGACTCTTTCCATGTCATACCAGGAGTCACTGGAGAATAAGGACTACAGCCTCTACGTCCTTGATTGTTTCCTCCCTTTGTTCCTGTCACATCCATATTTAACAATTTTTGGCAGAAGAAATGGCTTGCTGTTTTTAGTGTAGGGAGTCATGCAAAACAGCACCTTCTTTTTGAAAAGGAAAATATACAGCATTTAGTTTGAGAGATTCTGCAGAGAGAGGCAATGATACTTCAGTAATAGCAGCTGCATTCCTACCAAAGGCCAAAGACTTCAGAAACAAGACTTTCCAAATCTGTGGTCCACGTATCAAATTACTCACTTTCTCCCAAGCACAGGAAAACACGATGGCTAACAAGCTGAACCTGTATGTGGTCATACAGGCTTCCTGCCCAGATGGATGATTGCATTATCCAGGCAGCATTTGCCTGTTTTAAAACACTTCACTGCTCTTGCTACTGCCACTTGTCAGTTCCTAAGTGCTCAGCATATGATCCTCCTTCACCATTTTTCTCCCTCTAAGCTGTAAAGTGAGGTGCGTGCATACATCTCCACATTACAATCTATGATAGCTGGCCTATGAGAAATACTTAGCAAGACAATGTTGGCAGAAATTAATCCCAAATCTTAGAAAGTTACAGCATCGTATGTGGTGGGGGGTTGTTTGTACATTGCCTTCTCCTCTGGGAAATCTTAGGAGTAAGGAAACTGGAGAGGTGGAAAACTTGGTGAGCTCTCAGCAACTTCTCCACTCCACACTGAAGAAATAGAGCATACACGTAACTCTCCAAGGGCCTAAGCAAGGTCTCCGAAGTCTGAACAATCCTACTGACATGCGATTTGGATCAGAGCCCAAGCCTTTGAATATGCCTGTTTCAGGGACACATTGAACACTGAAGTTGACCATAAGCAATTCTTTCTTCATTTCTGCAAAAGTTCCTCAAGTTCTTTTACACTGTAAGTACTTAGGCTAAAGACCCAAGCAAGTTGATTTTACAGTAGTTGATTCCTTTATGGACCTTATATTAGCTAATGAAAGTCAAAAGAAAAAGATAACTGTTCACTTGTTTACCTGATGCACTCTAATTATTCCATTATATCTAATCTTTTTTTCACTCCTCCCCCTCAGCCTGCTACACCTACTTATAATACTGGGATTTACTGTTTAGCCTTTCGTACAATAATTATAGCGTTCAACTAGTAACCAATGCTCAAAGCAAAATAAATGAAGGGTAGAAGTCATTAAGCATGGCAAGGAAGGTCTGAGCTAAAGAATGCAGCACATCACAGTAGGATTCAGTATTATAAAGTAGGAGTAAGGACCACAGAGCAAGCCCATACAGACTTTTAAATATTGTACATAATTTGCTGGCTTACTGAGTCTTTTCTTCTTGGTTTTTTTTTTGTTACATTTTGATCTTTTCATTTTCTATGGGTTCCATTTTTTACCTGGTTTTGCTCACCAGAAAATTAAGTACTACTTTTTTTTTTTTTCTTTTTTCTTTTTCCCCTAAGGACTAAAAGGAATCCTCACAGTTCTGAATTTCTTTCCTGTTGAGGAGCGGTTACTGACATATAAATGCATTTCTTGTTTTTTCTTTTTCTTTTTTCTACTACAATACATTTAAATTAGAAACACTGAATATTAGTAAATTATTTTGGCATAGCAGCATTTTTTAAGATTTAGTTTTCTGTACCAATCAGCGCATTCTCACCTAAATGCACAGATGTTTGCAGATAATCAGTGCCCTGAAATACTCTTTTTTCTTTGCTTATGCCATCCTTATGACCTGTTATTATGCATCTGCCTATGTCAAATGTGCATGAATAGCATCCTAAACTATAAATATTCACATAAAGTATTGGTAGAATATAGATGTTCTTACCAGGGTTATTCCTACTAATTAGTATCATAGAACCAGGCAGGAATTTAGAGAATCCAGAAGAATGGGGGTGCAACATATTCATAAAATAATGACATTTGTTACTCATCCATGTTTTCCCACCCTAGGTCCCTATGAGATACCTGTATCAGTACAGTTTTGGAAAAGGATCTAAAGATACCTGACAGCCCCTCTGTCAAGATCATGACTGTGGCAATTTTGCTTCAAGTGACAGACTGCAACAGGTTCTTAAAAATTATTTAGGTTCTGACTCAAGCCAATATGCTGTTTAAGATTTTTCACCACAAGGTGCTGATTGCCTTTCTTTGATCTTAGAGTGTCTCACATGCCATCTAACATTGCACTGGTGCCATCGAATCATGGAGAAGCTGAGGTTGGAAGGGACCTCTGGAGGCTATCTGGTCCAACCCTTGCTCAAAAAAAAGAGGCCAGCTTAGAGCACATTCTCAGGGCCCTGTCCGGTCACTCCAGTATTGAAAATCTTCCAGGATGGAGATACCACAGCATCTCTGGAAAATATGTTCCAGTGTTTGGCCACCCTCATGGGGAAAAATTCCTTATGTCTAAATAGAATTTCTCATTACAACTTGTGTCTGTTGCCTCTTATTCTGTCACTGCCCACCTCCATCTTCTCTCTACCCTCGACATAATGGGACACCATCCCAAGGGACCGGGACAAGCTCAAGAAGTCGGCCCATGTGAACCTCACGAGGTTCAACAAGGCCCAGTGCAAGATCCTGCACCTGGGTCAGGCAACTGCTGGTATCAATACAGGCTGGGGGATGAATGGATTGAGAGCAGCCCTGAGGAGAAGGACCTGGGGATACTGGTGGATGAAAAACCTAGTATGAGCCAAGAAATATGCACTTGCAGCCCAGAAGTGGTCAACAGCTTGATGTCCGGATGGAGAGCAGTGACGAGTGGTGTCCCTCAGGGGTCTGTACTGGGAGCGGTGCTGTTTAATGTATTCATCAATGACTTAGACAGCGAGATCCAGTGCACCCTCAGTGAGTTTGCAGATGACTCCAAGCTGAATGGTGCGGTTGATGCACCAGAAGGATGGGATGTCATCCAGAGAGACCTGGACAAGCTGGAGATGTGGGCCTGTGTGAACTTCATGAGGTTCAACAAAGCCAAGTGCAAGGTCCTGCACCTGGATCGGGGCAACCCCCGGTATCAATACAGGCTGGGCAAAGAAAGGATCGAGAGCAGCCCTGCGGAGAGGGAACCTGTAATACTGCATCCAGCTCTGGAGCCCTCAGCACAAGAAAGACATGGAAGTGTTGGAGCAGGTCCCGAGGAGGGCTACAAAAATGATCCGAGGGCTGGAGCACCCCTCCTATGAGGACAGGCTGAGGGAGTTGGGGTTGTTCAGCCTGGAGAAGAGAAGGCTGCAGGGAGACCTGATTATGGCCTTTCAGTACCTAAAGGGAGCCTATAGGAAAGATGGGGACAATCTTTTTAGTAGGGCCAGCTGTGACAGGACAAGGGGTAATGGTTTTAAACTAAAACACGGTAAGCTTAGACATAAGGAAGAAATTCTTTATAATCAGGGTTGTGAAACACTGGAATGGGTTGCCCAGAGAGGTAGTGGAGGCTCCATCCCTGGAAACATTCAAGACCAGGTTGGACGGGGCTCTGAGCAACCTGATCTAGTTAGCGGTGTCCCCGCTTACTGCAGGGGGGTTGGACTAGATGCCCTTTAAAGGTCCCTTCCAACCCAAACTATTCTATGACTGTGATAAGTAGCTGAAGACAGGAGTAAGATCTCCCCTTAGCCTTCTTCTCGCAGTGAACAAACCCTTTTTTCTCAGTCTCTCTTTGTACATCATGTGCTCCAGCTCTTTAATCATCTTGGTTGTTCACCACTGGACTCCAGTATTTCAATGCTTTCTTGTATTGAAGAACCCAAAACTGGAGTTTTAGTGCTCCACACACAATAGTATAAGTGCTGAATAAAGGGGAATAATCACTTCCCGCAGCCTGGTTACAATCTCCAGTCTTTTCATCCTGACAACCAAACATTATTTCCAAAGTCAAAAGGCAATGAATATGTTGGGGATTTTTTTTTCCCACCTCAGAGAGAGCAAAAGTACTTTTCAGTTACCTACAGGCATCCCTTTAAGTCTGCTTGTTTGGTTTGCAGTATCTGCAATATTTGGTATGAAGGCATATGTTTAGGTTTGAGAAGGAACTTGCTGAGAATATCTGTGATCAGAAGTGGATATGCTGGGTTTGCAAGGTCAGTATAATTTAGCCAGTCATCCCCATCTGGTCCACGCTTCAAGAATCGGGCTCAGGCAGCCCTTACTGTTTTAACCTGACTTCTGTCTGGGCAGATAATGAGATGGCTTTAGCTGATGAGTGGTATTCATTTCATCCTACTTTTTCTCCCCAGGAAGTCTATATGAGGGAGGGGAGATATTCTGTCTCATAGTCTTACAATGACTCAATGGGGTATGGAAGTTTCTTGCTTTCTCTCAGGGTTCCACAGCTCAGCAGGGCAGCAGGCAATGAGGAAGCCAAAGCTATTCTCCAAATACTGAGATACAGCAGGAAGACAGCAGGGGAGCAGAAGACCAGCTGCACCGATGGGAGAACACCCACTCAGACAGCTCTTGATATGGAGCTTCTCATGGGGCTACTCCAAAGGCTGCTTAGGAGACAGTGACCCCTACCTATACCCCTCTCCATGATCATCACTTTGCAAAGGATGCAGCCTGAAGAACACATTTTCAGTTCATAAACTAACATATTCTTTCTCACATACAAATCTCTGAGAAAGACAGGTTGGAAACTGTTATTATAGGGATACATAATCTCTTTTCACTGGTTTTGTTTCAGTTCAGATCTCTAACTCAGTGCAGTTGTCCATATTGAACGTCTCCATTAGAACTAGACATCTAGACTCCATTTATAAGCAATGGACAAAAATATGCATCCTGGGATGTGATTTATCTCATCCTAAGCTAGGTATCTAAAGGAGATTGGCTGAATTATTCCTTAAAAGTGACCATTTCTCTTGATTGTTTATAAATGAAATTGATGGGATGAATCCTGTCCCAATTGCTTTTACTCAGAACTTTCAAATTGCTCCTTGATGAAATTCAACAATATCTTTAGTATGACACAGTAGGAATTGCAGGGAGAAAGGAATAAAGGAGCTATGCAAAAGGAGGTATCTTTAAGTTGCAGACAGAGACAAAGTTATATAGGGAAAGGTTGGTGTGGATCAGGTAGTATGGATGCTTCGGATGGGATAGATGCTTGTGATTGCCTGAGTTACATGGAGAGAGTTACATCTTATTGGATGAGTCTGTTCTCCATTATAAGTTGAATTACTTATTTTTAGCTGTGTTTGTTTATTAAAGGAAGCCTGTTTGTGCTTTGATGATAATTTGACCTGACTGGCAGAGGGGACAGAGGCACACATCACTACTGTTCTAGAGGATGACAGAACTGCTAAATATAGTATCCTTGAAATTTCTTATTCCTGTCTCTCTTTCTGTTCCCTCATTGAGTTCAATGCCAAGGGATCTGGAAGGACAAAGACTTCTATGTGCATGAGTGCCAGACTGTACTCCATTTGAAATGTAAAGGTTTTCATTAGGGAATTTGTTCCTTTTTTCCTTATCCCCTCATCCAGCTTCTTCACCTACATTTCCCTAATTCCCATCTTTTTTGTGACAGGAGTAACACTCCATAGAATAAGGAGAAGAAAGTAAATACAATGCGTGGTTTGCCTCATTAGTTACAGCCATTCTAGTATAAATTAGGGACAGAACACCAGACCAAGCAGTGGCATGTGATTATTCATACAGCTAAGCTCTTAGTGAAGCCCTGATATGATTTTGACTTGAGTGGCTTAGCACCCTTCCAGCAATGTCCAGGCACAGTGCAGAGGTGCTGGTTAGGGAGCATTCCCAAGAAGTTTGAATGTGGTGATCCTATTTTGGAAGGTAAAAGCTTAGCTGCACGCACTCAAGTCATGCAACTGTCGAACTCAGCATTAAATGAGTGGACTATGGTCTGTTTTATTCACTCACACAGACATAGTCTTTGATTACTGTGATTGAAGAGACAGGGAACAAGGCAGGAGGATCTCTAAGTTGGAATTGATGGGAAGTATACTGTTGACCATAGCTTCAGAAGGAATGAGTAAAGCCTGGGAACCTGTTCTTTTAACCATGCTACTCCAGCTAGTGAAGAACACATATACAGTGCACCTCAAAGAACAGCAAATGGTGGCTCAATGGTGCAGTTAGCTCTTAGCTGGTTATAAAGACTCTTTATTATCTTCTGTTTATTTGCCATCTATATTACGTGTACAGATGGCATGTGAGATTGGAAATGTCTAAGAAGGAGATTAGAGTACCAGAGACCTGTCAAATGCAGGAAATGTATGCTATGCAACAGACCTAAAAAAGCTTTTTCTGCCACTACTGCATCTGCAAAGATATTTCCAGTGATGCTGTTCCAACTACCTGTCCATCTAAAGAACACACAGTGCCACCATTTTAGAATTTGTCAGCTCCTCCTTTCTATGAGGGATTTCCCACTGCAGTTCAGATCTGCACTGGAATACCTATTCTGTGATGAAAGCTTGTGTCTCATAAAAAGAAAACTTTTGCTGGGCAAATGTAACGACCTACATATTTACATATATCTTTATCTATTTCCAATTAAAGACATACCTTCCAGCTATGACAACAGTGGCTTCGTAGCCACAGTGCCTAAATTGACTAAAGCAGGACAGTCTCAGTGCACAACATCTCTGCTGAAACTCTTCCAACTGGCTCATAGAAACAACAAACTACAAAGCAGATCAATCAAACAAATAACCACAATAGCCAGTTTTCTCAGACAGACACACACAGACACACGTAAATATAGACATAATCTTACACTGTACAAAACTAAAACCCAAGTCTGGTTTCAGGGTGTTTCAGCTCAGAACTTGTTTTGCTGGAGTTCACTGGTAAAAGTAATGTACATGAGGTAAAGTCAATACCTCTATTTCTGCCTGAAATTATTTTTGTTTTTATTTTTTTCTTCAAGTATTCATCAGGTGACTCATACTGAAATCACCCTAACATATTGTTCGCTTTCAATTGCACTTTGTAGGATTATTTTTAGGCTCGAGTCTCATTAACAAATTTCTGCACACTGAAGTATCTGAGCTGCTTAAGAGCCAATGGAATTAACCTATCCAACGTGAACTTTTCCCCTCTGCCCCTTTGTATCTGGTGCTGTATTACGTTCCATGACTACAAAATGAATTTATTAAATGGACTGTGTCAAATCCTTTCCTAAAACTCAGATAAACTGCACATTATTTTCACACTGCCTATCTTCTCAGTGATGTGCCATTTGCAGATTTCAAGCAAAACACAGATTTGCCAAAGGACAGTTATTCTTTATTTTACAAATACATTACTATTACTTTTAGTTACACATTTCTAAATAGTTAGTAATACTAAGTAACTAATAGTTAGTTGGCTCATCACTGTTTATACCTCTTCCATAGATCAAGTCAAGTTTAATAATCCTGGTTTTCCATATCATAAAAAGTCCCTGAGAGTCAACACTTATTGGTTGGGTTTTTAAAAGTGCTCTGCATCTGTCTAGTTCTGATTCTACTAATGACAATGATATAGAATAGAATAGAATAGAATAGAATAGAATAGAATAGAATAGTATAGACTATTTTGGTTAGAAGGGGCCTACAATAATCTTCTAGTCCAACTGCCTGACCAATTCAGGGATGACCAGGTTCAAGAATGTTCTTAAGGGCATGGTCCAAATGCCTCTTAAACACTGACAGGCTTGGGGCATTGACCACCTCTCTAGGAAGCCTGTTCCAGTGTTTGACCACCCTCCTGGTAAAGAAACATTTCCTAATGTCCAGTCTAAAGCTGCCCTGGAGCAGCTTTGGACCATTCCCACGTGTCCTGTCACTGGATAACAGGGAGAAGAGTTCAGCACCTCCCTCTTCATGTCCCCTCCTCAGGAATCTGTAGGGAGCCATGAGGACACCCCTCAGTCTCCTCCTCTCCCAACAAGACAAACCAAGTTCCTTAGCTGTCCTCATAGGACGTTCCTTCCAGCCCTTAAAAATATACGAGTATTTTTATAATTCTTTTAAAAATATAAATACAAAATTCCATCAGTATGGTATAAAGACACAGGAAGTTACCTCACATCATGAACTGTAGGAAAATGGTCACATATTAGGGAGGGGAAAATAGAACAGAAAAGAACTGTACTGTGCTGCATCACCTGTGGTGTGGGTATTTTGTCTAGCCCTGATTCTGTATATACAGGTACATATAGCTGTATATACACAGCTATACTGTAAAATTACCCTTCTTTCTTAAAGCCTTTTTATTGTTATTTTAAAGATTCTGCATAATGCAGACTCTAAACTGCAGCTTTCATTTCTGTAATTTTCTGATGTCCCAGGAAGGAATCCTACCAGCACAGAATCATAGAATCGTTTAGGTTGGAAAAGACCTTTAAGATCATCAAGTCCAACCATTAACCTAACCCCGCCATCCCACCACTAAATCATGTCCCCAGGCATATTTCACCAGCTCTCTGCTGTACTCCCATGCTGACCTCCTAATAATTTCTTTATGTCTTTCTGCATTCTTTTTTTTTCTCCCGCGTAAGTCCTGTACTCCCTTTTACACTTGGAACTTATCCTTCCCGTTTCTGTGTCAGAAGACACTCCAGCCACTGAATCAAAATTGTTCTTAAAATCATGCTTATCTTTAGTGGGCATTGCAACATGAATCACTTAAAATAATCTCATGAATAGCAGCAGCAATTTCTACGTCACTTTCAGATTGGACTTCTCATGTGGCATGTTGTATAGAAAGGAACAGTCACATTTCTCTTGGTGATACAACTACACCTCTCCTCATTTGTGGCTTAAACCTGGGAGGCATCTAAACTCTTAACACTCATCAACTGTTCAAGACTCTGCTTCTATGTGTACTGAAACAGCTCCAGCCTTAAGAAGCTTTCCACCTATCTGCCATTTAAGCCTTAAAGGATGCTATACATTGGGTGTTTCCATTCATAAATTCCCAGAGAGACTCAATCCAATACGTATGCTCTAATACACAACCAAAAGAAGAAGGCTTCCCATAAACTTTTGCTTTGACTGCCTTGCTTTAATTTATAGCCAAGGAAAGAACTGCCTGTTTCGTCCTTCATTTTCCCTGCTCACCCCCACCCGCCCACCTCCCAGGTAAAATGCCTTGCTTAGCAGGTCACTTGCTAAAGAATTGGAAAGCTAAGAGTAAAAGCTCTCCCAGACTGAGTGGATTCAATACCACATCTCCCAAAAAAGTCTGCTAGGCAGAATAAAAGCTAGACTGGATGCAAGTTCCACTAGGGAGCAGAAAACACAAGAGTAGCATAAGACCTATACTTTTTTTTTCCCCATGCTATTTGGATCATGAAAAAAATATACTTTCTTTACTGTACACTTCATACAAGGGCACTTGTCTAAAAGAGAGACATTTAGTGTCTGATCCCTGCTCCCAGGGCTGATTTTGTAACCTAATATTAAGCAGTCAATTCATAAGATGGTTGGCGTGTCCTTGGAGCAACGACAGGAACCCAGCATATCCCACTTTCCCAGAAGAATGACCCCCTTTGGTCTATTGCAGTTCTGGAATTTTTTTTCTAGGGTGTGATAGAGCTTCAGCAGACTGTGTCAGAGCATTGCTTATGCAAAGCGAGCCAATGGAATTAACCTATCCAACGTGAACTTTTCCCCTCTGCCCCTTTGTATCTGGTGCTGTATTACGTTCCATGACTACAAAATGAATTTATTAAATGGACTGTGTCAAATCCTTTCCTAAAACTCAGATAAACTGCACATTATTTTCACACTGCCTATCTTCTCAGTGATGTGCCATTTGCAGATTTCAAGCAAAACACAGATTTGCCAAAGGACAGTTATTCTTTATTTTACAAATACATTACTATTACTTTTAGTTACACATTTCTAAATAGTTAGTAATACTAAGTAACTAATAGTTAGTTGGCTCATCACTGTTTATACCTCTTCCATAGATCAAGTCAAGTTTAATAATCCTGGTTTTCCATATCATAAAAAGTCCCTGAGAGTCAACACTTATTGGTTGGGTTTTTAAAAGTGCTCTGCATCTGTCTAGTTCTGATTCTACTAATGACAATGATATAGAATAGAATAGAATAGAATAGAATAGTATAGACTATTTTGGTTAGAAGGGGCCTACAATAATCTTCTAGTCCAACTGCCTGACCAATTCAGGGATGACCAGGTTCAAGAATGTTCTTAAGGGCATGGTCCAAATGCCTCTTAAACACTGACAGGCTTGGGGCATTGACCACCTCTCTAGGAAGCCTGTTCCAGTGTTTGACCACCCTCCTGGTAAAGAAACATTTCCTAATGTCCAGTCTAAAGCTGCCCTGGAGCAGCTTTGGACCATTCCCACGTGTCCTGTCACTGGATACCAGGGAGAAGAGTTCAGCACCTCCCTCTTCATGTCCCCTCCTCAGGAATCTGTAGGGAGCCATGAGGACACCCCTCAGTCTCCTCCTCTCCCAACAAGACAAACCAAGTTCCTTAGCTGTCCTCATAGGACGTTCCTTCCAGCCCTTAAAAATATACGAGTATTTTTATAATTCTTTTAAAAATATAAATACAAAATTCCATCAGTATGGTATAAAGACACAGGAAGTTACCTCACATCATGAACTGTAGGAAAATGGTCACATATTAGGGAGGGGAAAATAGAACAGAAAAGAACTGTACTGTGCTGCATCACCTGTGGTGTGGGTATTTTGTCTAGCCCTGATTCTGTATATACAGGTACATATAGCTGTATATACACAGCTATACTGTAAAATTACCCTTCTTTCTTAAAGCCTTTTTATTGTTATTTTAAAGATTCTGCATAATGCAGACTCTAAACTGCAGCTTTCATTTCTGTAATTTTCTGATGTCCCAGGAAGGAATCCTACCAGCACAGAATCATAGAATCGTTTAGGTTGGAAAAGACCTTTAAGATCATCAAGTCCAACCGTTAACCTAACCCCGCCATCCCATCACTAAATCATGTCCCCAGGCATATTTCACCAGGTCTCTGCTGTACTCCCATGCTGACCTCCTAATAATTTCTTTATGTCTTTCTGCATTCTTTTTTTTCTCCCACGTAAGTCCTGTACTCCCTTTTACACTTGGAACTTATCCTTCCCGTTTCTGTGTCAGAAGACACTCCAGCCACTGAATCAAAATTGTTCTTAAAATCATGCTTATCTTTAGCGGGCATTGCAACATGAATCACTTAAAATAATCTTATGAATAGCAGCAGCAATTTCTACGTCACTTTTAGATTGGACTTCTCATGAGGCATGTTGTATAGAAAGGAACAGTCACATTTCTCTTGGTGATACAACTACACCTCTCCTCATTTGTGGCTTAAACCTGGGAGGCATCTAAACTCTTAACACTCATCAACTGTTCAAGACTCTGCTTCTATGTGTACTGAAACAGCTCCAGCCTTAAGAAGCTTTCCACCTATCTGCCATTTAAGCCTTAAAGGATGCTATACATTGGGTGTTTCCATTCATAAATTCCCAGAGAGACTCAATCCAACACGTATGCTCTAATACACAACCAAAAGAAGAAGGCTTCCCATAAACTTTTGCTTTGACTGCCTTGCTTTAATTTATAGCCAAGGAAAGAACTGCCTGTTTCGTCCTTCATTTTCCCTGCTCACCCCCACCCGCCCACCTCCCAGGTAAAATGCCTTGCTTAGCAGGTCACTTGCTAAAGAATTGGAAAGCTAAGAGTAAAAGCTCTCCCAGACTGAGTGGATTCAATACCACATCTCCCAAAAAAGTCTGCTAGGCAGAATAAAAGCTAGACTGGATGCAAGTTCCACTAGGGAGCAGAAAACACAAGAGTAGCATAAGACCTATACTTTTTTTTTCCCCATGCTATTTGGATCATGAAAAAAATATACTTTCTTTACTGTACACTTCATACAAGGGCACTTGTCTAAAAGAGAGACATTTAGTGTCTGATCCCTGCTCCCAGGGCTGATTTTGTAACCTAATATTAAGCAGTCAATTCATAAGATGGTTGGCGTGTCCTTGGAGCAACGACAGGAACCCAGCATATCCCACTTTCCCAGAAGAATGACCCCCTTTGGTCTATTGCAGTTCTGGAATTTTTTTTCTAGGGTGTGATAGAGCTTCAGCAGACTGTGTCAGAGCATTGCTTATGCAAAGCAGTCTCCGATCTAGCCACTAACCTTCTGTGTTGGGGAAGAAGGAAATGTGGCATCGAACTCCGGACTCACCTCTCACACTCAACTCAGGTACCTGAGTTACAAATAGGGACAGAATTTCCACTCCATTCTATTCTGAAACCTTTATCTCACTCCATCAAATGTAGGAGGACCCTTGGCTCCCAAGAAAGGATCCCAGTTTCTCTTCACTTAAAAGTTGCCCTTTCTGGCTGTATTTTCAGAGAAGCATATCCACAGACGGCTCTCAGCAGATAGTAAACAAACTCTAATATAAACATTAGTATACTTTTTGAAGTCCAACTCCAGCCCTATTCCTAAAGTCTAGTAATAATTATCTGTCATTCTGTATTTCTACTGTTACTTTTAAAAATGTATTTCATGCTTAATGATCTGAGGGCAGAGGTTTATTCAACACATTGCAATAGAAACAATTTTTAACTTTCTGTTGGATGCCAGCCTTTACAGTTGAATGATGCTTTAATTGCTGCAGATGATAAAAAGACAGCTAAGGGTTATTCTGTAAAGACTTCAGTCCAGTGCTTTACAGGGTGTCCAAGAAACTGTTTAGCAGATGCATCTTGTTTATATGGAACTTCTATGGTAAGTTGAGGCAGTTAGTAAAACAACAGATTTGATACAATAGAAACCAGAAGAAAAGCAGTTGCATAGCATGCCTTGGAAGTGTATACGATAAGTAAGGAATCTCACCACATATGCTTTGGAAAATGTAAAAACATAAGCTTAGCCTGGCATGGGCCTGCGCAGCTTTGCAAACACTCCTGTGTTAGGTGACTGGAAGTATTCACGCCACACAGACCCTTCCCTGGTTACCATCAGTAATCCATGTCTACGGAATGCAAGGAAGAAAATGCCTGCTTGCTTTGTTTGTTTTTGTAATTGTAAATTCAGCTCTACTGTGGAGTTCCTTCAGTGTCACACCAAGAGTATTACTTACTCTTCCTATTAATAGTATAGCCTGCAAAATTAAGCTTTTGGGATGACAGAACTATCAAATTGATGAGTTCACCTAATAAACTCCCATTAAGTCTTGAGCTGTCAATCCTGTTAACTGGCAAAACTTTCTCCTACAGAGCCACCGCAAATTTTTGCTAAAATAGTAATATTTACCGCAGAGAGCATATATCTGCCACAGATTCCTTGGGAAAAAAAAAAAACCAAAACATTAAAAAAACCCAACTGTGGTGTTATGGGTACTTGACATGCTTAATGTTAGTGACTGACTATTTTCAGTACTTTCTGCATGAAGCCTTTATGTGCCAAATAATTCTGAGGATTTCAACAACAGTGACTAAAACCAGCTTGAGTCCATAACCACATAAGTGCCCTTTTCTAATTACTATTTAACATCCTTTACCAAACTCCTTGGGGTGGTTCCTTTCCTCACATTAGTTCTCTTTGTCTTCTGCTAAATGACTTGGCATTCCTTGCTGTCCAGCTCGCTAACTGTAGCTCCCACAGTTTGCTCTCAAAAAAATATCAGTAAAATACATTAATTCACAGAAACGGAAGTATCTCTTATGGTAGATAAGGACTATGTCATATGTGATACAGGTGACAAAAGAACAAAACTGAATTGTTCCGAGACCTGTAAAATGAGGAGTAAATGCTTCTGTAATAAGAAGTATTCAGGATTACACATATCTGTTATAATACATCAATGCTTCTGTTTCAAAAGAATGCTTTGTTAGTGTTGTTATGTATTTTAGTTAAACAACATTTCTGTGAATTGAGGCATTTGCCAGGACTGCAAATTTGATTCATGCAACTACATATGAATCAGAAGAAATGATCAGTCCAGTGTAGAATTTTATTTCATTTTATTGTCTCCTGGAGGAACTGTAATAGAAATTAACTCCTACAGGTACCAAATAAGGTTCTCTGCTTTCCAGGGTGAAAAGCTGCCATTCACGTTCACTCTTTTAAGGACAAATACTGTAAGCTGGGTAGGAATTGAGAATGAATAGGGTGACCAAAATTTGTCCTTTGAGCTGCACTCTAAACACAAAGGAAAAAATAGGAACCTTTAACACTGACCAAGCAAAACTGTTTTTAAGAATCATTGCATCTGTGATGTCAGGAAGGATTCATAAAGTCTGCAGCCTCTGTGTAAGCTGCAGTACAGTGTGGACAATGCAGTCTTTGAAGTAGCACTATGACAGTCAAAGGAATTCAAAGAGAGAACACAGAGTTTGGGTTTGCACAGCTTGTGAGTATGTTACCAAAAGTGCCATATCCCAGATATGAGACTTTCTACAACAACGTCAGGACATTATGTTTGCAAATATGGATGTAAAGAGCCGCTATATAATTGAGAACACTGATGGTTCTTTAAAGCACTGTAACACATAAGCAACCAGCTTCTTGGCACAGTTGTGCCAAAACCAAGAGATCATTGGTAATGAACTGGGTACAGAGAATCTGAGTGAGAACAGGAATACAGTTCTAAGGCTACAGCACTTTCACTCCAAATTTCTTTGCCAGTCCATCTTATTCCAGAAAGAATTAATTTTTCTATATGATCTTGCCAGAGAACAAATGCAAGAGGCAAAATCAAGGATCCACTCGGCATTTATCTGCAGACAGAAGGATGCAATGGAAATACAGAAAGGGCAACCTCTATACAGTCTCTTCTTGAGGACTGCAGTCTGTGAGAATCCAAAGCAGCACTGCTGAGATACACGGTTCCTTTCCAGACCTACTGCTCTGGCAAGACTAGAGAAAGGTTCAGTCACACATAAGCCCTAAACCAATTTGACTTTACAATGGGCCCAACATCTCCTGTTCAGCTAACACTGGAGGAAACGGTTAGTGAATTAAAAATTACAAGCAAGCAACCCCATGCCATGTAAAATAAATTCAGGATGAAGCATCATTAAAGTCAGATGTGGTGCTGAATGTGTTCCGTGATGCTCTTACTAAGGCCTCCAGTTCAGACCCTGAATTCCTTGTCCTCTGCAGAATTTCTGCTTATGTCAACAAAAGTTGTGTATGGCAGTGATCTATAATCTGCCTCATCAAAGGTGAATAATTTCTTTACACTGCATAAAGCTATAATTGAATCATTTGCTCTTGAAGGATCAGATATTTCACATTATCATGTAAGGCCTTTTATTTGTAGGAAAGGAGCTAAATATGCAAAGCTCTACATCAGAAGGATACTTAAGTATATTCCTAACTTCAAACATGGAAGTGAAAGTGCAGAGGGCTACTAAGTGCCTAAAGTTACACCTAAGTTTCTAGACACAGCCTGGAAGGTTTACTGAGCTTCTGAGTTTAATATTCACATAGAAGGACATCTTTTAAAGTAGTTCTTCAAGGGAAGGAAAGGTTAGGTATGACACGTGCACCACCACCTGACGTAAATGTGACTCTATTGACATAAAGTTATTCTTGAATTGTCCTGATGTCAACAAGCTCAGTGTCAGGACCAATCTCACTTCACAGAATTAAAAAATAATGTTTGAATAATGCTCTTAAGAATTTATACTATGAGCAACAGTAAACACCTTGAGCATGGAACACAGCAGCAAGCAGAAGTTTACTAACACTGCAGTCATGTTTAAGCAATCCACCAACCAACCAACCAACCACAAACACGTAACAACTGTAATAAATAGGTCTGAACTTTTTCCACAAGAACTAGAGGTATCCAGAGGGTATTCACTGGCCAGCTGTTTCCCCACCCTACTCCACAGCCTTGAGGTTTCCAGCTCTCAACTACTTGTTCCAAATCTTTTAATCGCATTATTTCCAGCAAAAATTTTCAGAGAAAACATTTAGTCTGAATGTCTCTATATGAAATGATATAAACAGCTAAACAGCAGAACATGTTGCAATCCATGCTTACATCTTTAATGCCAAAAAAGGTATCAAAAAGAGTTCTTATGCTGTGGTTAGACCCAGGCTTGAGCACTTTGTAACTAGACTAGAAAGGGACCTGAACAGTAACTTTAACTTCTTACCCAGAGGAAACCAACACAATGGACAGGATATATGTTGTCCAGTTGCAACTCTATTTATTTTTTCCTGGTCATTGGTGAGATACTCTAAGCACAGGGTATCTTCTTTTATGAAGGAGGTGAAACAAGACAGCAATAGAGTTTATTAGCAAAGGGTTAAGATCTGCTTCACCTTGTGAAACTGTCAGGTATTTATTTAGTTGTCTTTGGCCCTGGAAAATGCACTTCTTTCCATGTATATTGTCCTAAGCAGTGAAATTATGCTTTCTGGCCTCTTAATTTAAAGCTATAATTTTCTTCTATTAGGTGTTTTGCCTGTTAAGGTACACGAGCCTAGCTCTCTGCTCTGATTAATACTGAACACCTACTGTGTTCACCAAATAGATGACCACTTTCCTGCTAATAGTTTAAATGAATGAATATGATTAGTGGTCAGCAGGCGGGACAGGCGACCTTGCTAATACAGATCTGTCGCCTCTACATCTACTAAGATGCAGAGTGTCTTCCGAGGTAACCACAGCTGGAGAGCTCTGTGCCACCACAGCTTCCTCAGCACATGCGCTTCTTTCAACTTTAGATTGGTATTTGCGCCCCCTCTTGTTTAGTGGACGTAAGTGCTTTAGAGGCAATCTGATGAGGGGATCAGGAAGATAGCAGAGGGCACTAGCAATCTTAATAGAGCTGATCAGTGGATTTCAAATAATGAGGGCCTATGTTTCTGTGTCGAGTTCATGGAAGTGAAGGAATAAACCCAAACATACTAGCAGATTTTTAAAAACAATCCTACAATTTAAAGAAATGTGAAAACATGCAGAACATCTATCTCTACATCCACATGCTAGCTTTTATTTATTTTTAAAAAGTGTATTATACCTCCTTTGAATATACACTGCTATCTATCTTTTACAGCTATTTTTGCAGTATATTCCACCTGAAGAATTAGGTGCAGTACCACATATGTTATATTGTATATGCCAGCTACCTTGAGTTTATTAGTGTCTAAAAGATTTATACATCCTAACGATTCACCTCTTGGGTAACCGCAATAGTTTTTGTAGCATCATCTCTGAAATGGACTTGACTGATGTATCAAATTTCCTTAGGTCTAGAACCAGCCTGACTCCTCCTGCCCCTGGCAGATTATGAAATACCTGGAGTACAAGCCATCTTGAATGTCTTCATGTGAAATGGGCTAAATGGTGCCTTGGAACATCTGTTCCGGGAGCTCCTCCAGCGGAGATTTCTTTCTATAATAGAAAAGCTTTGTGAAACAGTCTTTGGGACCCAAACACCTGAAGCGAGCTCTTCTCAGGAGAAAGTACTTTGGCTTGCCTTGCAAATCAAACGCTCCCTTCAAATTTCAATCCAAATGTTCTCGGCAGTTGCCATCACAGTGAAGGGGCACTCCTAAAGCAGCCTTTTCTCTTACTCCTTCCCATTTGTATTGCAATTTGCAGGTTAGGTTATTGTAACACAGGTTATCTATCTGCCCTTTCTTTCTGGGATGTAAGGGAAATTGGAAAGATTCATCTTCCCTTTAGTGGTGGTGCTGAACATAAGGGCTTTTCATGTCTGTTCATAGATACATGGATAGATATCCGTTCTTCAAAGAGATTCAGTATATTTAATGGAAATTTAAAGAGGATATGCTGCCCATTGCTGGGGAATTTTAAGCATTAATTTTGGTTCAACAGATTGAGTACAGAAATACGAGCACAGAATTTGGAACTCATCTAAAAAAGCTTGGGTATTTTTTTCTTTTTATTTTAAATTGGTATTTTGAGATTTGTAAGAGTGTTTCTTTAGGATACATCTGTATTTTCCAAGTCCTTTAGTTTATCAGTGATAAGGCTAAAAAGATCCTATTTTCAAAAAGGCTGAGATGGTTTCAGTGAAAGTCCAAGTATTTTCAGTAAGAACTGTATACGTATATCACCTGTGCATTATCCATATCCTCTGAGAATCCCATCCAAAATTCGCTTTCTTTTAAGAAAAAGTATGGGCAATAAGATGCCAGTGAGGTACCTGAGTTTCCCAGGATCTACCCTTTTCTAACAGAAAACTGAATTTGGTCTAAGAAGCGGCAAAATACCTTACCTTCCTCCTCTCTTCCCTTCTCTCCCACTAATTGCTGGCTCTGTAGTGCTATATTTGCTGACAGAATTCTTCTATCCCTGATACTTGTGATTTTAACTGTTTTGTCCACCTAGGCTATAGTTACTTATGGAAATTTTCCGAACTGCTATGATCTGCCACACAAGTGACGGAAACCTTTATGAGAACTGTGCAGTCATCCTGGTCCCCAGGAGCTAATTCTGCATTTTGTTCCTAGGGATAAGAACACTAAGACACATTCAGATGTCCTGCTAGGGTGCCTTAAAAGGTGGATGGTAGTTTACTACAGTATCTGCATTGTAGTGAGCAGCGAGTGATGGAGACAACTAAATTCAGAGCTGACAGACCTAATTTTCCCATATAGTCGATAGATAAAGGCAAGTGCCACATTCAGACCACGTAGTTTTAGAACGCCTAACTTCAACTGCACTTTGTTTCCCTGGAAAAACAACAGTCCAAATTCCACCAGCGCTGCTTACGTTACGAGTGGAAGAAAGCAAAACACCAGGATCCCTATCAAAATCAATAGAAAATAAACTATCTAAAAAAAATCTGATTTATTGATTAGCTTCTAGACCTCACCAAGAACAAACTGTTACCACTCTCTACGCCTTGGTATAAACATAAGGAACTCCATACTACCTTCCTCATTAATTGCTAGTAACCCTTTCTTGTAAATCAGCTGTGCTCTAACTGGGACTGTTGCATAGTGATTACTGTGTTGATTCTCAAAAGATGATGAAATAATTTTCTTATAAAATTCTATTGTCAATTTTCCCATTTTATGAGGTCTTTTTCTTAATATTTGAATAGAACATATATATATTTATTAATGTACGTATGTATTATTACTGGAATAACATGGGATCCTAAGACAAATTTGACTTAGATTAAGTTTTAATTCCATGTAATATGTGGAGCAGCTAATACAGGTACCTCTGTGAAATTTTTGCAGTTCTTAACCACAGCCTACTATATATGGAAGGAAAGCAGTCAAAAAGCAATGTCAGCCTCTATGGATTGATTAGGACCACTAACTGCATGTATAACTGTGTTGGAATAAGTAAACCACTGTGTTTCATTATGATAGTAAAAGTAAACTGAGTATCAAGCCTGCTGGCTTGCCAGAAGCAATTTTCTTGAGCTCTTGAGTTTTGCTTAGTTTTTTTTTTTTTTTTCTTTTATCATTTTTGATGGTGTAGATTCAAAGTTTTTCACGTTAGCTGAAATCACAGCAGCAGTTGCACCATAACATAAGCACCAACAGGCTCAGTCACCATTATCTCTTAAACTGCTAGACATCCTTGTGCTTGTCCACCAGGATAGCAATAGCAGTTACATATCAGCCTGATCTAACACAGCTTCTCTTCCAGGTTCTGAAACAGCAGAGTTCCCTGCAAAAGGAAATGGCTTCCCTGTTACATCAAACTCATGCAACTTTTTAAGATTGGCCATTTATGCTCTACCAATTTTTTTTTGCAAATTTAAGCGATTGAGGAAATGCTACAGATTCAGATGTCTGAGAAAATGCTTATAGTCACCCAGCTGGCCACCATCTTGCCCAAATGGAAAGAATACTTCCAAAGTCTTTCTATAAGATTTAAGATCTGACCTTACAGAATGCTGAAACAAAAGTCATACAACTTTCATACCTGGTTCCTAAGAGGAATCCAACTGAGGAGTGCTGAAAGCTTTTCTTATATTTTTATTGGTTAGAAAGGTGAATCTACCCAACCAAAAACGTGTTCCCTGGAAATGGGAACAAAATACTTTTTAGATAGCTCATTAATTTTTGCATGATTCTTTCATTTCACCCCAGTGCATTATGATGTCTGTCATCAGCATATGGACTCTTGAGTAAATGGACACTGATTACGTATTTGAAAATACTGGTTATATAGAGTCCAATATCCCAAAAAAGAGAAAGGTGAATAGGTTAATCACATTGCTACAACATTAATTTGGTTACTACCAGTGACCTGTATGTCTAAATAGCATTTATGCCATGGTATGATAACCAAAATACGTTACTTTTAGAAGGACTTTAGCTATGTAACCCTCTCGCTCTCTGTATTTTAATAGAATCAACTAAAGTACACAGCATTCAAGTCTCAAAGAACCAAAGTATATCACAACAGTTCATTCTGAATAGTTTCTTGGGGTAGGGGGAGGTATGGGGCAAAATTTTCAAAGGGAAGAGGCCCATTTTTGCTCACAAAAATTATCTGCAAACTTGTGACAGCATTTATGTGGGCAACCATTGACATTATATAAGCAGATCCAGCAAATACGCTTGCAAATGATCAGTACAGGCACCCAGCTGTAGCTGATACTTTGCTTGTACCTTTGTGAATATTCTCCTGGTAACTGCATGCATTAATCCACTACTAGGATTATATTTTATGCAAGCATTTTTAGCACAAACACACCTCCACCCTCTTTGTTTGAAATGTGAGTGCTGGTGTATTAAAAAATACTTGGAAGACAGACTTATTAAAATAAATGTTAAGAGAACACAGTGGGGTATATTTTCAGTGTGGAGCAGAGAGATTTAACTGCATGACTTCCATTAGCTTTAATGAGAACCGCACAGCTAAATCCTCACACACCACACTAGAAGATTAACCCAGAAAACACACATTGTTTACTTTTTACTAATACTCTGATTATTACCACGTTCTTCCTCCTCCTCCTCTTCTTCCTCCTCCTCTTCTTCCTCCTCCTCTTCATCCTCCACATCTTCACCTTCCTCTTCATCCTCCTCTTCTTCCTCTTCAATCTCCTCTTCTTCTTCTCGATCTATTTCCTCATCATCCTCCTCCTCATCACCTTGCTCCTCATTATCATCAGAATACTCCTCCTCTTCTTCATCCTCTTCCTCCTCTTCCTCCTCCTTTTCATCCATCTCCTCTGTTCCATCAGTTTCATAGCACTCATCTACCGAAGAGTTGTCTGCTTTAACCACAAAGGGTTTTCTTTTGGGAGCTGGTTCTTGGGGTTGCTTATCTTGTGTTTTTCGTTTCTTTGCCAAAGGACAGCCATAAACACTGTGCAAAAATAAAAGATGCAAATTATTACACTATCCTGCAGATTTCTGTAGGTCAGATTGTAAAACTCATGTCATTTAGTCATATATTCTAATTCTACACCATGATCAGTTGTTCTCAAAATGCATGTTTCTCAAAATGCTGCTTAGGCGATAATGACCAAGGGGGAGGGCACTTACAAAACCTGTGAAATTGCAAACTATTATTTGCCTGAAAGTGTCACGCGTACATGCCAACATAACAGTTACAGAACTGATACAAATGTATGCTTTTCCTTTTCATTCTTTTCTCTCTTCTGAATGTCACACTCTTTTCTAAGGCAGATGAATATCATTAGAAAACCAGCAATCTTATCCTACCTGTTAGCCATCAGTACTACAATCGGGAATAAAGCAGTGCTTCATAATTTTGTAATATTCAGAAAGCTTTTGATTGTGTACAATTTAGATATGTTTGAATGCTACTTAAATAATGAAAATATGACCACATTCTTAACTCTCTTAATTGTTGTCATTATTATAAATTATGAATCGTTCTTAAATTCTCCACTGCTATGCTCCATTATATGCTACAAGGCTGGGTAAATAGGAAAGCAAGCTCCCCAACACAAATAAACCCAACAGTTTTCATGACAAGTGTCGGAAGTGTTCTCACATTGAAAAAAAATCAAACAATAAACAAAATCCTTTGTCAGTGAAGGAAATCACACTCTTCAAAGTTGAGTACCACTTCCTTTTTGATCATTTTAATGTGTAAATAAAACGTAAATAGCATTTCAGAGTTCTGGTCTCCCCCCAGATTAGCCACTGTGGGAGTGGCTACTCATATAAAGGTCATATAATCTGTGTTGAATGCGATCACCCTTGTGTAGCCCCTATAACCTCCTACACGGAGTTAGGAGGTTATAGCACACACAAATTACTTTTTGTTTAAAGAACTTCCACTTTGATCTTTTTTACTGTGTGATTATAAATGTTACTCAAGTTACATTGGTTTTTAGTCCTCTTCCTGTGATTAACTAGTTTTGGGGAATTTAAACCATTCTTTCCAGCCCTTTCTGCATATCTACTTATAAATTCCTCTTTTACGTTATATTTTTGTTCCTTTTATCCTGGTTACAAAACACTGAGGATCTTTATCATTTTCTTCCACTCCAATAATGCTTCATATTCTGTTGACAGACCACTGAAAAATTGGGGGGTTCATTGCATTTCGTACTACAGATGTGCTCTTTGTGATATCTGCATGCTCTTGATCTTCGTCTGATCTAATTGCATTCCAGCAGCTATGCAAACCAACCAACTTAAACTGCTACTTAGGTAACAAGCATTTTATTTAAGTGCCTACACCATTTTATTTAAGTACCTAACTTCTCAGCTATTGTCTTACCTAAATTTTAAAGCACTTGTTCATAGGAAGGTTGACCCGGTCTGCCTGGCATGCACATATCTAAGGAACATATACAGTCACAAAAGATGGTATTCATCATGAAAACATGCCAAAGGGGACCTTCTCTGTGTAACAGAAACCTCTCTCTCTGTGTAGGGACTACAGGTGTCTTTAAAATCTCATTCAATGTGCCTAAATTAAACACCTCCCTCCATTAACACTATCAAGAAATACCGAGTAAATTTTAAGTACCTCCATCTAGCCAGATTCCAGTCCTCATTTGGGAGAGGGTATGGGGTAGTAGTCCTAATGGTATATAGTTTCCAGTCACCAACACCAAAGCTCAAGCCTAATGGTGCAGGCTAGAGGGAGAACAGACCTACATCCTCCAGATGCCGGGACCACGCTCCATCCAGCAGGTCGCATGGCACGTCCTGGGGAAGAGCATCCTTGTCTAGAAGGTGAGCCCCTGTGCAGCTGGCTGCAGGAAACTCAGTCTGATACACAGCAGGCAAGCAAAAGCCCAAACCTTCGCTAATTTAAGAGCCCTAAACCTGGGAAGAGAGGAGGCCTAAGCTTCTAGTCTTTTCTTTTTGGACTATATTTGTTTCTATCTAAAGACGCTTCAATGTAAAGCCTATAAATATGGTGGAAATCCTTATCCCTAGGTCACCACCACTGCTCACTGCCAAATGACTGTCCTGCCTCTTGTCCTGAGAGTGCTCCTCTTGGACAGGACCCAGCTGCTCAGAATCAAGACAAAAGGTCGGACATATTTTCATGGAAAATATCCCACATCATCACAGTCAGGGCAGAAAGAGGAGTTCAATCTCCATCAGTCTGTACAGTGCCTAAAACCTGGGGCAAAAGAGAAGCACTGCCTAGGGAAATGGCTGGATAAATAGGGAGAAACCTGCTTCATCTGGGTGCCTAACAGAGGCTGCATCCTGGAAAACAGGAGTGGGTCACAGCCTGGGGCTCAGGCAGATTTTAGAAACTTGCGTATCAGTTCAATGGGATTTAAGCAGAGAGGATAACAATTATTGAAGTGAATGTGTCTTGCTTTCCTGATTTCTGTTCCTTCTCTTTGTCATGCATATTACTCTCACTATAGCTTCTTCAATGCCATTATCATTAAATTATATTTTCTCAAAATCCTGATATTTATTTTCAAAGATGTGAGTAGGCTTAGCCCGAGCAATCCCCAGGATTTCATTTCTTCCTCTTATTATAACCTTCTTAGAACATTGTAAGAGGTAAAGATGACACTCGGGCAGATCTGAGCTAAAACCATCAAGGCTAAAGGGCAGCAGTAGATGTGAAACTGTGAAAATTTTTGGCCACTGGACATGATGCAAACTTGAATTTTGTCACATTAAAGCCAGAACATTACGGCCACCCTGCCCCAATCTTGGTTCAGTTAAGGACACTAAATACTTGCAAAAGTTTTCACCTAGTAATGCCCCCCAGAAATCCCATTTGGAATTCACAATAGTCTGGGAACTGGGGAAGAACACAGTAGGATAACAAATACATCTATTTTGTTTTGAACTGTTGTTTAAGTTTTTGTATTTGGCATCTAAGTATAACTGCATGACTTTTTAGAAACAAATTCTTGGTCAAAGGTAGAAATAAATTGTTGTCATTGCCATTTTTGGTCATCTTTCATCTTTTTTTCACGTCTTTATGCTTTTCTACACAACATTTTATGAAGTTTGTGAGAATCTAAGACATTACCTGGGATGCAGGGCCCCCTGGGAAGAGAGTAACTGGCAATGGAAATCAATGCCAGTTCGCTGCCTGATCGGCTCTGATGCTTTTATAAATCACATTAATAACTATTTGCAACTCAGCTATTCAAGTGAAGTTGTGAATTTTACTTTAGTTTTTAACTTTATTTATCTACTCTCAGTGCCTTTGCTCACAGAACTAAAATTGACATATCAGCAACTAACAGAAACAGACATTTGTATATTTTAAGGGTTGGGTCCAGCACTAGGGACTTGGGAATACATAATTTTTCCAAGGAAAGCAGTTATTTTAGTTAACTCTGACTCAGCTTTTGTAAACTCTTTCCTGATTAGTTTGTACCAATGTGCTGCCCATTCTCTCTAGAACCCTGAATTTGGTTTTGGCTGTATTTGGATTTATAGCTTATAAAGCTATCATTGCATGCGTTTTCCTTGTAAAACCTTTAAGATACTGTCTTGCGCTGGCTTCTTCCTGCTCTTCAACTATGTACCTCATATGGCTTATATATATCTCACGTACTATAGACTTCATAGTCCGAGAGAGTTAAAAAAAATCCAATTCTTTCAGAAACCTGAGAGACAGGCCAGCAGACCTGGAGCCTACTGTTTAGCTGCCCTATTTTCTTCTTTTTCTCTCTTAACCTGTTCCGCTCTCATCCTTTGTTTCATTAATTTTTCAGATTCTGCCTCCAGGACGCTTCTCTCTGTTTCTGGCACGTTCCCTGTGGTCTCGCTGGCGAGCGCTCCGAGGGGAAGGCAGCGCTGGCTTCCCAGCAGCCTCTACCACAAACTTCCCCTCCTGACCACATACGGAGATGACAGCCTTTCCCACCGACCTCTTGTTCCTCGTGTATTTATGAAATCTGTTATCGCTTGTCCTTATAGCTTCTGCAATTTTCTCTCAATTTCCAATTTTGGCTTTTGTGATCATCCCGTTATTTGCTTATTTTCTAGACTTGTTTATCCCTGCTCAAAGCGAGGACCCCATTGATTTATCTGTCCTGCATGCCTTTATCCATTCTTTTATTGCTTACTGTATTTCCCTGGTCAGCTGTGTTTGTCTCATTTTCCCCTCACGCTTCAGCTCTCTTTGCTTTCAGCGGAATATATCTTTGGGCTTCCTGAAATGCACTTTTGAATATTCCACACTGCTTTGCTGTGTGTCTCAGTCATCTCTGGTTTTCAGAATCTGTCATGAATAATTCTTGTGGAAAGAATGTTGCTGAATTTCATAGTGATAAGCTCCAAGAGGACACATAGACATTAATAATTGAAGAAATTGAAGAAATAATATATTAATTTATACTCCTTAGTTAGAAGATGATTTATGGTATTTTTTTAACTCTCATGCAATTTTTTTTCATTAAAAAACATACAACGCTACTCACTGATACATTCAGTAGGATCTTTCTTCATGAAATATGTTTCTTTCCCAGAGTTGAATTTCCCAATTTTTAATATATTTTATTACTAATTTAATATAATTTTCAATGCAATTAGTATGGTTATTAGTTCTAACAATTAAACGTATCTCTTTAAATATATATGGTACAGGACCAAGGGAGTTTCTAAATCAGATTGCTGATTAATATTCTCCCCTCCATGATATGCCAACTCACATATTGAAGGTGGGACACGACACCTATGGAG
>NW_009258947.1:3140869-3154766 GCF_000687185.1 Egretta garzetta
ACCTAGTTTCCTATCTGCCATGTTTACTAGCCTTCTTTTTTCACTTGTATCTCTATCCTATTGAATCTATTATTTCAGGAGCCTCATGGTGTAAGATCCAAGTCAAGAAAAATAGGTTGATGGCAATAGTATGCCCTAAATCTGAATAATATTTTTTTCTTGGGAGGATTGTTATCTTTTTTTTTTCTTTTTTTCTCATTAGTACTTTGAAAAATCTTACAAAATGTTTTTTCAATCTAAAAAGTGTCCCCAGCAACAGTGCTCTCATTCTTTCTCTTTTCATATGAGAATTTATTTTAACACAAACCAAAGCATTTGGTAGGTAACAGAATCTAAAAATTTACTATATAGACACTTAGTGAGGTTACCAAAAACATTTAATGAAGCACTTAAGTATCTGAAGTGGCACTGAGGTGGAATTTTATCATATATAGTTGAGGATAGCAAATTAGGAAGAGTCTGCTTGGAAGCAAACTTCTGCTTAAGGCTTCAGGCAGAAAGTTCCCAAGGCACTTACACCTGTCCCACTGGATACTGTATTATTTTTGGTTTGGACTACATAACTTCCAAGCCCATATCTCCAGATGAAGACTTTTAGGGTACTTAGAAAACTGGCATTTTGCAGATAAGTCCTCTAACGAATTCACTCTTCAAAGAATGTGCAAACCTAATTAATTTGCATAACACCGCATCCTATTAAACCGCTCTCAAAGCAGTGCCTACTTTGAGCTTTAAAGGGCTGATACTATCAACCGACAGCAATTGACCTGAAGATAAATATTTGGATTCCACCAAGCCCTACAGCCTGAACTCCCTGCACTCCAGGAGGATGCCCTTCCCAGCAGACCAGGCGCTGTTATGAGGGAGAGCTGGTAGCATTCTTGTTGAAGCTGGACCCTTGATTCACTAGGAATGAAAGAATCAAATTCAGAAAAAGAGGTTGACTCCAGCCCAGTGATTTGCCTGCTCAATTGCAAGAAGCAGCTCCTTCAGCTGAGGACTATTTTCCATTCATATTTAAATGACTGATTAAAATATGCCAAATTACTACAGGAATGAGCAGCAAACGCAGTGGACAGTGATAACTGTGAGGCGGTAGAGTCAAACTTCTTTGTGGGAAATTATTTTTGCTCTCTAAGCTATCGGTCAGGAATGTTTTCTACCCCACAAAAGTCCCACGTAATGCCTGTGTACTGTCCTGGGATATGGTACATACTGACTCAAACCTTCCCAGGTTGTGAAAGCTGAAGAACTTTGCTGAATATTCTAATCACAAAGCTACAGAAGAGAAAATGGGAGGAGCAATGAGTCAAAGTTCAAGAAGGACATGGAATTTTTTGAGCTTTTATTTCACAGAGATGGTTAATTGCAGCCTACAAGATGGAGGTAGGGCGCACTTTGTTTTGGTGCTTCCAGCCAGCTGGATTAAAATTCTCTGTGGTAGCAACCTGTCTGCTACGAATCCCAATCTAGAAGACTAATTTACTCCAGTCTGCTTTCCAGGAGCCTGCTGGTGATTGAGCCAGAGCCCTGCATACTGTTCCAGGATTAGGCATGCTTCTTGCAGCCATTGCACTGCCAAGCACCATAGCATCTAAGGCCACTTACAGACTGACTGCCCTCACCCCTATCTTCTCAGTTGGAGTCAGGCACTAATCCGGAGTCAGGCACTAATCCAGACTGAGTGCTTTGGAAAATCTGTGTTCCCATCCATGTTTTGCATGCTTAAATGTTTTTGTAACAGTCGGCCCAAACTACTATGTTTTTATCTATTTAAATTGTAATTAAAAGTAACAAATACCTTTTAAAATCCAGTAAACTCGTCTCTACAGTTCTGCTGTATTTCAGACTTTCCCATGTGCTTCTGCTTCTGATCCAATAGATCAGACTATTATAAGCGGAAAGTGCTTTTATGTGTGCAGTGTCAAAACACACCATCTTTACTTTATTTATTTGTGCTGAACAGAAGTTTGTTGACTTTTCAGATTAGGTATGTATACAGCAGTATTTCAGTTCAGTGAATACTATTAATTTACCTGAACAGATACAAGCTTGACTGATAGGAATGAGTGAAATGTAGAGTATTCTATCCCTTTTTTCCTTCTGGAGCTTCAAATATTTGTGTACTGCATTACGGAACAGTAAGAAAAATTACAAAAGTGCCTAGAAGCATGCTGGATCTCAAAAGGTAAAGGCAGAAGAGGTGATATTTTCTTCATAGAGCTTTAAAAGCCAACTCGATCCTTTTGCACTTCAGAGCCTTTTTAAACACATGAATAGCCACAAACATACTGCAGATCTACTCGTGTATAGCGTTATTTAACTATTTAATAAGCCCTAAAAAAAAATTAGCGTGTTTAAAAAACAGCATTGCAGAAGAGGGTTGGGAGTAACACATAACATGACAATAGTATGATATGCCAGAATTAGATGATAGAGCTCAAAACTTAAGTATTTTTTTTAGAAATTCAAATATTGAAATACGTATTTTTAAACAAAATAAAGCAGACTAGCTTTGATATAGTCAATATACAGTCACAACAACTTAAGTCAAAGTGAGGATCTTTTATTTAATTGCATCCTATACATCTCCAGTGTGAAACACCTCCCCACCCCAACTCACTGGGACTCCAGACTGGTGTAACTGAACCCTGTGATGAACGACCAGCAAACTTACTGGCTAATTTGTCCTCTGGCCGGCATCACCAAAGTGTCTGCTCTTGGGACATGACAACTGAAAGGAAACTTTCAGTTTTGGAATAATTAACCCATTTAACTAATAAGTTTACTTAATTGGTTGATTCCCATAGCTGTTCAGTGAAGATAAATGAGGCACAGTAATGTATTTCTAGGTGTTGTACAAATGTACAAGAAAAATTTGAGCCCTGGAGAGCTCATTTAAAGCAAGATTTAAAAAATAAATGTTACAAATCATGAGAATAAAAACTTATGTGGCAGCACAGGTTAGCGAAGTACATGCCCTGCAGTTGTAGATTATTCAAAAGTATTTATGTAAATAAATCAATATAATAACTGATTGCCCTACGACTTATGATGTCATGGATGGGATTAATCTCTCACCTACCCCTAGGCTTCTGAAACCTAAGTCTATACATGTCACGTTAAGCTTCCTTCGTAAGTCAATGCAGAGAAACTGGAACCTCCTGGGAGGCAATTTGTCTCACCTTTCTTAGACACTTTGCCTATCTCTCCACTGACAATAAAGGGAGTTAATTGTGATTAACATATTTCTACCACTAAGGAATCTGATAAAAGTGAGAGAAATCCAAGCCTTTTTCTATCTTTTTTTGCATTGTATGTCCATCCCCAACAAAGACAGTACTTAGCAGATTTTAAAACTACACGCCATAATACTTTCATAAAGAGAAAACCAAAACCCTGCTTCTTTCCTTTCCACAGCTGCTGTATCACTTAACGTGGATAATTCTCCTCTCTACCCCTTAGCTATCTTTTCAAGACTACCTGCATCATCCAGTGTCGGACAAATGCTGTAGCTGCACTCTTATCTTATGATGGCAAATACTCAACTGTGCATTCAAGAGCCGGAAGCCACAATTGATTATGTCTTGTTGCCAGACCCCTGAATACGGGGACTGATCAAAGAAACTAGGATAGTGCAAAGAGCACAGGTTTAATGACTCATATTGATTCATTAGATGAAATGCATATAATCAAGTTTTGCTAAGTGGCTATTGATTCTGCACACTTTGATGCTGATTTAGATGTAACCCAGACACGTAAAAATGGGAACATGCAAAGCCAGCCACCACTTCTGCACTAACTCAAAGAACACTGACTTCTGTGCTAACTCAAAATCCTGAAGACCATTTAAGTTCAGAAATCTAAACTGGAGGAAAAACACTGGGGAAGAAAACCCTCTATTTTTCCACATACAGACAAAAATGGGGTTGGCTACACTGAGCCAAATCAAAGCAGTATCTAGAGCTTCCAAGCAGTCCAGATTTGTGTCTATCCTGTGTTTTCAGCCTCAGTGGTAATGGCAACGCTGTTTACAGGTAGAGGGCAGGGCAATTTCCAAGGCTGTTTTTTTTTTTTTTTAATGATAACATGATATCATAAAATGGGAAAAGTTCATAGTCAATTATTGACCAATTTGAAAGGGTTAGAATACTCTACAAGAGCACCTCTATCAGCTACAAAAGATCTTTGCATAGTCACAATGTTTGAGTCTTGGACATGATACGAAATCTTTCTATTCCAATATTTTAAATGTAGTTGCTTTTAGGCAATTCAGCATGCTAAGTTCAAGCATTCAAAAAGCAAGGGAAATAAACTGCTGGAACTCAAAGGCAATTCATGGAGTTATACTGTCATTTAACAACACGGCTAGATACGTATTAGTAGACTCAACACCCTTAGACACAGACTCGATAGATCATATTTAACAACACCACAGCAGGTCAAACTATCATTCTAGCATGTACTTAAGTACTGAGTAATAGAGTACACTGTCATTTTATCGCATCTCTAATGTAGGGCTCCTATAATGAGACTATCAGCTACTGATTCCTATCACGAATACTCTTTCCATCATCTCTACATAGATATATAATAGCACTGGCTCCCAACTTAATTTTAACTAAGAAAGATATGTGGCACAGAAATAAGAAATACAACACACCAATTTTCCTGTAACTAGAGCAATAAGAATCTTACTTGATCCAAAAAGCTAATGACTACAGTATATAGCCAATAGAAAGGAATAATAGTGTGGAGCAGCCTTCTAACACAAGACTGTGATCAGTAAACATCTGAAATTACAGAAAAAAAAATAATGACAAAACCAAACTGATACAAGCTGCAACCACTTCAGTGCTGATGTACTGGATTCTCACCTCCAGCATAAGCTACAGGATACCGTTCCTTGTCTTGCACGGTTGGTTAGGAGTCATTCAAGTGTGAAATATTCTAAATTCTGGTTGTTAGAGGATTGAGATGTTTAAATCTTCCTATTTTGAAAAAAAGCAAAAAGATTGTGCCTTTCCGTAACACAGAGAAAACATGATTATTCTAAAACAGAATAGAAATGACAGCATTCTCTCTACTTTATTGCATTATGGAGCTGCAGCTAGTATTGGTCTCTTGGTAAAAATGTTAACCGTTATTAATACGCATTTAGCAAATGTTATTATGAAGGAACAGAAAGTTTATCCTCCACATTAATTTTTAAGGGTGCTTTCTTTCTTAGCGGGCTCTGCACCAAAAATGCATATACACATAAAAATCTGTTTCACATAAAGAGGATTTCTGAAATACCTTTGTTATTATACCTCCTTGAGCCTAATTTCTAGGACAAAATTTTGATACTAGCTGTTGTGCCTGTCAGTTTACTACCGCATACAAAGTTATAAGCACAAACTTACAGCTAAGACTTTACATTCTTTGCTCTAGATGGACACAGCTATTTTAGTATTACATCATTTTCAAGTCATTAGAAGCCCTATTAGCAAGTCCTATCAGAGATGCATTAGAGCGATCTGGGGTTCTAGACCCACGCAATTCTCCTGCCCTAACTTTTGCTCGGTGTGGCAGCAATGGGGCACATCCTTCAAGGGATGCGAATGTAATAGCGCGTGTTTTTCCACTCCCTGCAAGTACAAGGCAGGTATTGGGGATCATTATTCTCCCCTCCGAGAACGTGCTGCTGCATACCCCCTGCCCTCTGCCATGCCTTATGTTCCAAAAGGCATCTATTTGCTTGTGTTAATAATCTACCGAGCTAGCCTCCTTCTGCAGCACAACCCCATTGCTTTGTTGTAATATCAGGGGTCTTGTACGTAGTATTTCCGCTAAGATACAAGCTCACCTATCATAAAGAAATCGGTTCAAGCTGTTGGCAGGCTCAAAGGACAAAAGTGTATCTCTTGTGTTCAGTTCTTTTTTTTTTTCACCTTTTTTTCTTCATGATTAGAAGAATTATAAATATTCTGGTCTAAAAATGAAAGCTTACCTTCTGGCTTAATCACATGACTCCAAAAGCCAGATGTCTAGATACGGGCCTAAATGGCTTTGCCTTAATCTGGCCTTTTTTGATATACCTGATGAAAGGAAGGATGCCTGTTCAGGCAAAAAAAAAAAAAAAATTCTAACTGAATTCCATCACATTCTAGTCCAGAATAGTGAGGCTCCAACTTGAGTCATATCACAATTAAAAAAAAAAAATACTACGGTATATAATGTTACTTTTTATAGCTGACAGTGAGTTCTATTAGAATGCAGAAGAGTCTCTGAAGGAAAATGAAAATAGCCTCCCAAGGGAGTGGAAGCCCCACACAGAGTGATTTAAATGTGGCAGCTGGGTTGTGGGTGGAAATGGCGGTTTCCATTGAAAATCTGCTGCCAATATACCTCCTATGGCTAGATTTCACAGGCAAATGTGGCAGTTATCCCTCTCTGAAGCTCAGCTGCTCAGTTTTAAAGATGTACAGACAGGAAAGGTAGCAAGGGTCAACGACTGAATAGAGAAAGGTCCAGAATGATGTACTGTCCAACGACCAAAGGGTAAAATTGGGAAATGGCTGGAAGTACAAGTGTGTAACAGGAAGATGACAAGAAGAAGAACAGATTCTTCAGTTTTATAAGATGAAAGGCAACTTTTTAGAAAGTCTATGCCACTTCAAAGACTACTTTTAATTTTTTGAATAGTTTGAGGCATTTGATGCTTAAAGCTTATGTCTCATGGAAAGTTAGCTAGCAATGTGTTAGTCACTTTCAGAAATGGTCCCTATATATTTGGGGCACAGATCTATAATGGGAATAGTTGTGGCAACATTAAATGTCATCACACTTAACTTTAAAGTACTTAAGTTTAGATGACTAAGTTCCTTAGTGATAAATTCCCCAACGGTAACATATAAGTATATAAGCATGGGAGTCACTGTAGCAAGCATGTTGCCTGTGGTATAACTACGCTAAGAAATATGAAGTACCATGAAACGAACATTTCCAAAATCACTTCTCTCCTTCTTGTTGACGTCTGCATCTACTTGCAACTCTGACTTAGGCATCATCTTGAAAATATGACTCACAACGCAAAAAGACACTTTCCAATGCAAGTATAAAAATCATGCCTGTAGTATGGATGGGTACTTTATTGCTCTCTGTTTTAACACAGGCAGTGTGGTACTGTGAGAATTGCCTTTTTTTTAACAACTCAGGTTGAAACAATTGTCAGAGAAATTAAAGACCCTTTCTTTTTTGGGGTTTTTTTTTTGGAATCCAATCAACCTGGTGTGACTCCAACTCTGGTCTCCTCTACAAGAGTCCTTTAATCATCAAACTAGCTTTTCTCTCTCTTTCTCTGTTCTCTGTAGAAAACCTCCTGCTCCTTTCTGTCCCCAGGCCTGGCTTCAACAGCTGGGACAGAAGACAGCCTCATCCTAGTCAGTCTTCGCCTATCATCCTTCTGGTATAGCTGTGGCTTGGGAATTGCTTGCGTCCACTCAGGCTGATGGAGAAACCGAAGCAGTATGTTGCTTCATGCGGTAGCATTCTCATTGCTGGTCCAGGATGTACCACTATCACCAAATTTTTCAGTGAAAGGGGGTGTGACTGCTACACTGTCTTAGAAATCAGTGCTGTCCCTGTATGTTACTGTGAGCAGAGAATGCCTGCTGTGCCTACTGGATCAGAGGATGCTGGTGTAAGTACACGTGGCCTGAAAATCTCAAACGTTCTGGCATGTAGAAAGCACTGAGCAGCACATCTTAGGTAAGCCTGCAGCACCTCTGGGCATACCGAAATAGGTGTTTTATTACAAGTTCGATCAACTACAGACTTGGGATTTTTGTGGATCCTTCTCTTGGAGTTCAGTACCTAAGCTCTGTTTAGGTTGTTCTCTAGTAGCTTGCGCTTATATTCTGGTTTATGTGACTAAATGCTTTTTGTGAAAATCACAGATCAGAAATTTAATGATGGAAAACATTTTTCTCTCGTTCTCTAATTAACAGGTTAATGTACTAAACAGAAGGTAAGCCAGGTAGCAGAAGACATTTTAGTGTCCCTAATACCTAGAAGGTTTTGAAGGTAGGGATGATAAGCTGCATAGGTATGATGTCACTTCAAATTATCTGGTATAACACAGTTATATTGCAATGATGTACCCAATAAGTAAATCTCTCCTCACTCTTAACCAGGTGATTCTAGATTTCCTTATGGCTTAAAAAATAGGGAATTTGGTATCATCTCTGTTTTTCAGACCAGCCAAGAAATTTTTGTCTTCCTGGGGAGTGGCTTGTTTTTTATACAGAATTCTGGAGCAACATAATTATAAACTGCCCCAGTGTAAGAGGAATGAAATGCTCTTCCTGCTTACACCAGAGATCAGTTTAATACATAGTATGCATAAAAAGTAAAAATAAATAAATAAATAAATAAAAATTGCTACTAGAGAATCTAAACTAACCATGACAGTTCTGTTGTGGTTCTACCCAAGCTGTCCACTAGACTATTTCTCAATCTGACTGCTATAATTTTCAATGAACAGTCAAAATTATAGTAGATAGAAAAAGCTAAATGCTTTTTTTCTGTTTTATAGTTTTGCTTAAATGCTTACATTTTAAATAAGTGGTTCCACTTTTAGTCAATGCCATTTTAACTGTTGAGTCCTTCCTCCTACATCCTTTTAATAACATAACTGTAAGCAGCAAGCTTGACTGCTAAGTATGAAGTTAACACAGTAGTCAGAATTTATTTGCCTTCTTTCTAAAATGATATTTGTTTTGTAACTCTGACTCAGTTTCTAAGTTGGTCTTTCCCTGTGATCTCTTTAGGTCTCACAAGCTAAGCAAAGCCAGGCCATGTCAGTTCTGAGTATGTCAGTATTTCCAAGGAACACCTAGGTGCTGCAGAGACAGCACTGTGACTCAGAAAGTAGCACACTTTCCTTGCCAGTAGCACTGAAACAAATTCTCAGTTCCCCATTATGGAAGGGACAGAAGACCGTAATAACTTACGTCACATGGAATTAAAAAGAAGAGCTAAGCGTCTGTGTTTTAAGAACTAGAAATCTTAATTCCAAAGCCCTGCTCAAAATAAAGTCACACAATCACATTCTGACAGAATTATTCCTACGTTTTCAGAAAGATAAACAATCTTCCCCCCCCCCCCACTTTCCATCCCAAACTCTTATGCACTGTAAAAGTGCACTGGTACAAAGTTGCTATGACCAGTTTTGTGAGTCAAAGTGCTATTGTGAAAGTATTACAGCTTCACAAGCAATATGACCTTTGGTGTCACTTGAAATCAAATACTTAACATCAAAAAATACACTGAGGCTACTGCGTTAACATTTGTGAAATGTTTTAAAATTAACAGTTGAAAAAGCTTTATGAGCATAAAATACAGTTACCATAGTAAACTGGCCACAGAGCAGCCATCCATCTAGTTGGGACTTTGCATCTTCTACTTCCTTTCACAGAGTATGGGATACCCAGAGAAAGAGG
This sequence comes from Egretta garzetta, assembly GCF_000687185.1. NCBI lineage: Eukaryota > Metazoa > Chordata > Aves > Pelecaniformes > Ardeidae > Egretta > Egretta garzetta. Next base: position 3,150,355 of record NW_009258947.1, read on the forward strand.
TTTCAAAACCAGATTTTTTTTGTTTGGTGGCTAGCAACATCCAAACATCTATAAGACTCATGTCAGAGAATGTTTATCATATATGTCATGACACATGACATATCCTCTTGTTTGAGATGACTGTTTGCTTGTCCCCTTCTCCTGAAGTAGTCCTTATGGTTACTAAGAACCAATAAACCATTAATCCTCATTGATCATCCTAGAAGAAACAATGCCCAAGCAAGATCTACATTAAATAGTGTATCAGTAATTCTAGCACAATATTCTTATTGTCCCTGCAAATACTCAATAACAAGAAATCATTTGCTAATCTTTGTATAAATGAACTTTTAATATAAGAAGGATGGTCTAAAGCAAAAGGCACTGGAGTAGAACTCAGAGGCATGACTCAACTGCTGGCTGTGACGCAAATTTTCTGTGTGGTAGCAGAGTCACGAACTGCTAGTTTACCAAGGGAGCGAATGCATTACAGCTCTCAGTTTCTATGCATAGCTGCACAGTGAAATTCTACCATCCAAGTGAGGTATGTCTGCTTCCCTTCTAATACCTAGGGACGTGTAGGCACTTAACACATGGCAGAATTTAGACGCTGTAATCTGGACTGGAGGAAGGTATTTTCTGTAGTGGGGGATTTCCGCTCCCGGAATTAATCACCTTAAGCCTTCTTTTTTTTTTTTTACAGAAACAGAGATTAACTCAGTCTTTTGACTAGGAGATGGTCAGAGGAGAAATCACGATCCCAGCCTTAGCCATTATCTCATCTAGAACATACAGAAACATGTGAGAAATTTGTGTTTAATATCCTCTTTTGCCAAGGGTAACTGAAACTTCATTTTACACCTCTCAGAAAACTGCTTGCTCATGAGGTTTGACAGTAATCTGGGTTGAGAGTGCCCACTTCTTTAATAATTCATGCAAAAGAAAACATTTACATGTTCTTTGCTGCCGGTGAAGGATTAATTCAATTCCTTTCTAAAATGAGTGTCTGCCTTCTATATGAAGTGCTACTGTTGGGACTGGGAATAGGGTTCTCTCTCCAAGTGCCTACTCAAAAGTTGCAAAATTATATCCTTCCCTTTTCCTGTTCTCAGAATCACAGAATGGCAAGGGTTGGAAGGGACCCCAGGAGATCATCTAGTCCAACCCCCTTGCTGAAGCAGGTTCACCTAGAGCAGGTTGCACAAGACATCATCCAGGTGGGCTTTGAATATCTCCAGAGAAGGAGACTCCACAACCCCCCTGGGCAGCCTGTTCCAGTGCTCTGTCACTCTCAAAGTAAAGAAGTTCTTCCTCATATTCAGCTGAAACCTCTTATGCTTCAGTTTGTACCCATTGCCCCTTGACCTGTTTTGGATATATTATTGTCCATAAAATAAGAACAGATCAAAAAAAGAGAATACAAGCATCCTGACATCTTAACTTCCTTATAGGCAATGCAAGTTCCCAGAAGATGGGAGAAACATGTCCTAACTCCCATTGACAAAGATTAAAATAGTGGGTGAGTGCCATGTTCGTATAAATCACAAATTGAAGGATTTGCTACACTGAAATAAGCAGATAACAGATTAGAGATGTACTAATTATGCTACGTACTTAGTATGACATAGGTATCAAGGTGCCCAAATAAACGCTTCTTGGCAGAACACCAGAAATTTGGACAACCTTAACGTTAAAAGTACAGTTCTACTTTGACTTCAGAGTTAGACACAAAATAAGGGAGCGATGATGAGGGTGACTTAAAGCAGAAGTCGAATGCATGTTTTTAGCTCTAGCCTTTATTCTGAACACCTATTCCCTGTTACAGCATAAACCTTAAGTTTATTATATATAGTATAGTGTATATACAATATATTTAATACTATATATTAACTATATTCCCTGTTACAGTATAAAACTAAAATATAAACCTAAAGTATAGGTAAGATTTTCTCCTGGAGATATTATGAGGGTGAAAAACAGTATCAGGTGCATATCCTTGGTGAATTTCTTTCCTGGGTATCAGCTGGACAGAAAGCATTCATCCACTACTTGTTCATCCAATTTAGTGGCCTGCTTATTACTTTAAACAAAAAAATTGATGGCAGAGAAATCTGTCCCAGCCCCAGGGAACTGAACTTAAAAAAGCTTTTTTAAATGGCTGGTATTGGCATTTAAAGCCAATCATATCCTGTCCTGTCTCATTTGGCTTTATAGTATTACATTTTTTATCATAAATCATAGATTTAAGACACAGGCCTAACTTCAATCACAGGAATATTTTCTCTTAGGCATTATACCCCTTCTCTGCTCTTCCACACCTAGTTACAGTGTGGCGCTGCTGCTTCTTGCAAATACCAAAAGGACATTAGGTTCTGCAATCCCTTTCCATGTGCTCAGTAAGGTTCAAGATTTTCTTGGAAAGGTGATTCAGGTGAGTATCCAGGAGACTAACTTGGTAGGTCCACTCATCTGGTTGAAGTTATCACCATTTACAGTGTCCTAAGCTGTATAGTGCTGAGGATGCCTTCAGGAGCTATCTGTCCCCTGGGCATTTGATTCTGTACTGTGGATGCATTTATTTAGATTTATTATTGCCATCAAAGACGGCTCAGGAGTACCTCTCCTTTCCCTGTCCTGAGCTGACACCACTAGAAGCAGTACTTCATATCAACCACTAATAAGAAGTGATGTCTTTGAAAGGGCTGTCTCAACTTATTGAAAAACTTCAATATAAGTCTTTAAAGACACATCATAGTGTATTTTTAGGGGAAAAAACCCCCACCAAACTCTTCTTCTCTTTTTTCCTACCACCTTGGCTTTGTTTTCTCACTTCTTTATGATTTTGTGCCTTATTTTTCTCCTATTTCTATGTATAAATCCATGTGGACTTTCTTGCTAGTGTGGTCTAGTGATTTAGAACATGCAGAAGACGGATGACCCTTCGTTTCTGGTTCTTTTGTATTTGAGCTGGTTTCCTGTTTTCTTCATATTCTTTTGCTAGCCCAGGTAATACTTAGGGTGCCTGATCTCATAAAATATGAATATTTCAAAGAAAAAGATAACTACATTTATTTTTTACTTATGTGATTTCTCCTGGCCCTTTTTTTGATGATTCTAGCAGAGTTCAGATCATTCTCACTGAGGTGGAGAGCAAGGTGCAGGGCAATGCTATTCCCTGATAGCATGGGTGTCACCTATGGATAAAACTTTTTCAGAGTCATCTATGTTATTTGTGTTGGCATGGACACTAGAGCATGGGATTCCCTGCCTATCCAGCTGTCAGTATTCACCAGTAAATTCTCCTGTCTCCAAAGCCCTGACTTGGGATGCTCCAATTGACAGGACATTTTTCAACCGCACACAGTAGCTACGCTGCTGCTCAGAAGAACTGTCGGTAGGAGGATGCAGGCAGCTCCATAGTACCCTAAATCCAGTACACAATGTTGCTCATGGCTTTTCTGGTTTACTGTTAAGGCTAATAACCATGACTGCATCACCACTAAAATACACATTAATAAACAGATGTCTTAATTACTCCCATCTTTTTAAACCTCAGAATCAATATTTTTACAGAAATGTTGTAGACATAATTCACAAAATACGAAATAGGGAAACTAGAGTTGACTCTAAATGTAAAATTGTCTTATCATTACAAACCAGTTAATTTTGCTCTATCCTCCAGAATAATGTTTTGATCCAAAAAGCACTGAAACATAGGGTTAGACTTCCTCTGACATCAACGGTCATCTAGCAGATCTTTATTTAAATACCGGATAAATATCAGAGACAGACTTTTGGGCCCCATGTTCGTAATAATACCTCATATATGCTTCTATCTTTACATCTTAAGATGCCTGAAATTCTCTTTCTGTTTACAAGTGGGGAAACAGAGGCATAAGGAGATGAAATGTCTTGCCCATCATGTGCGAATCAACTGTGTAGATCCTCTTTTCCATTATGAAAAGCACAAATTATTCAACCTCAGATGATTTATTTCTCTCCTAAGAGAACACAGCGTTCTCAGCAAAGCTACCAGGCCAACCAAGTAGATTTCCCACAGGCAAAGGAAAAATGTGTATAGCTACTTCCAGGATCTTGTTGGGGAAATTATCTCCCCACTATTGCAGGATGTTCTATTCTTTCTTTTTTTTTTTTTCCCCCCTTTTTAATTTTCTTTCCCATACTTTCTGCATGGTCTTCATTTATTTTGTGGCTGATGGCAACACCTCCAGACAGATCCTTCCACAGAAAACAATGCGGCTGTAAGTGGGCTGCTGCATGAGGAATTTGCCCAAGACCTGCCATTTGAAAGAAAACGAGCGTACCATTTCAGCAACATACAAGCCTGGGGACCCACTGCAGAAAGCGCATCCCAAATCTGCTGTTTGCTGTTGCTGCACAGTTGGGTCACACTCTCCATGCTCCTGCCTCTG
>NW_009258947.1:3154785-3170235 GCF_000687185.1 Egretta garzetta
AACTTGCTGCCGCTGAAATTGCTATTCCCAATCCAGATGGTGGTAGGAGGAACTGAAGTGTGGCTCCTTTGTGCAGTCACCTCTAGACAATGGCCGCTAACATGCAGACCCACATGCCAATTGCTGGTGTATATTTGGTTGACGTTTCAGACCCAACTTCGCACCTTTCCAATCATTAATCAACAGTCAGACAAAGGATATATTGCTGAATCCAGACAGCAGCCAACACAGACCTCTAATACATTATGGATTCTCTGTCAGCACATTTATTTATTGTTTGCAGTGTTCTGTTTGAAAATCCCTATGCTCTTTCACTTATTTTATTTAATTATTTATTTATTTACTTATTTCTCTTTAGCTGGATTTAACAAAGCAGCGAAGCTTCATTTATTAACATTTTTTACAAACCCTCAATGGTGTATTACTTTATATAAAATACATTTATAATATTATTCTTGGTATTTACCACAACTTACCAAAACCTTTAGCAAATATACTACTAAATGAAAGAGAATTAAATTGCATAGGCAATGCAAGGGTACAGTTTTTCCTCAGGTAAATATCCAGTGAACCATTTTATCATTATTTAACACTGTAATAAAGGTTGACTATCAGCTTAGAGAGAAACGAATACATATTTGTGCATACTTCCAGCATTCAGTGGGATTTTTTCACAGTATTATAAAAGCAAGCAACAATAAGACCTCACTGTTCTGTGGTTAGGCTTTAACACAAACGCATCAGTGGACCTTGGGTTCTGCACAGCGTGCAACCATGCTCTGCTATCAAATTAATGTTAAAATATGTATGTCCTGGCTTCTGATTTATAATATCGTTGACAAATAGTAAAAAGGACAGGCATGCCATAAAGTTTATGGATGGAGTGATGGCATGCACAATGATGTCTCATAAAGAATAAAGGGGGAAAAGTTATTTATTCTTGTGGATTCAAGAACTAAAATACAGATAGACTGGCTGCGTGCACAGAATTTTTCATAAATATCCCACAGTGCACCCTGTTGTACAGCAGCCATACATTAATTAGAGCATTCAGCAGACACTGCAATGTGTTACACTCACCCAAGTGAATCTTCATTTTTCACATGCAGGGCCTTACTAATTAAAATCAGCTTTGCAATTAAATGTGGAAAATTGTGTTAAACTTTCAAGCATGGTTTAGAAAAAATGTATTTATTTTTAGGGTATTTTATTTTGATGCAAATGAATTCTCCATCAAAGTGAGACCAGTAAAAGGGAGGTATGAGGATTTCTCTTTTTTGTATTATAGATGCTCCTCTCAGTTGCAAGTTGCAATGCTCCACTATCTCTCTGCCAGTACCTGGCCCTGTTCCAATGCTTTTAGTGAGTGCTATCTGTCAAGGCATGAATAATACAGCCCCTAGGCTGTCGGCAGAATCCAAATGAGGCATACATCAGGAAGCAAGCACTCGACTTTAGCTCCAGAACATGCTCCTGTGAAGACAGGCAATTATTCACCCACGGCTGCAGCCATGGCAATCAAACTGGTGGGTGAAAAGGTATATGAAATGAAAAAATTTGAATAAGAAATATGGCACAACAAGCCACAGAAATTCGATAATTTTCTAATAAGAGGGAGACGTTTTGAGTCTTTTAATTTTGAAGTTTGGGAGCCTGAATTATTTTACTCACTCTGTTCTAAAATCTAGACAACTACACTACAGTGCATAATGCCAAGGCAATACAAGGGTATGTGGGGCTTTTCCCAACAAAACAGCAACACTAAACTCTACGGCATCTATAAACTCAAATAAATCTGTTGTATGAAGAGACAAAGCTCATGCTTAAAAATTAAAAGATGGTCAAAAACATTCTATCTATATAATGTAATAGAAACACAGACAGCCTAGTAAAGCAACAAAGAACTGGTTGATACCAAGAAATTTGGTGGAAAATTAAAATGCAATATATTTTATAGGGTTAGGGACAATTCATACATCAGAGATCCAAGACCAGACTATTTCATAATCCTCCTTCATTTTTGAGACTCAATTCTTTTTGCAAGACATTGTATCAGTGATTAATGAAAAAAAAATCCCTTACAAATGCAATATGAACTGAAGAAAAGGCCTGCAAAATTCCTTGGTAGATGAAATGTTTAAGTTGGTTTATTTCACCTGAATTCTTATTTTCAGCAATCAAATTGAAATTCAAGATACAGCGAGAGCTATATCAGTATTTCCATTTTAAATCTGAAGGGCTTATCATTTGGCCTTAACAATTCATCCTCCAATGAAATCTGATGCATATTGTTTCAAACTAAGATTGTGTTTTGCTTTAATTTCTATACAATGGCTTTATCTGCTTTCAAATATGCACTGATGTATGCATTAAAAGAACCCTAAGTTAATATACACAGTGCCACGCTACCAGCTTAAGATTCTTTTTAGGGCTCTTATTTGTTAGAATGTGTTTTGTTCTGAAGCATGTGGTATTTGGCAAGTGATTAATCCATTACAGAATCTAATTGCTTTTGTTACTTGAGAAAAAAATTAGACTATGATGTTAAGAAGTTTTTAAAATAGGCCATTGCCCGTAATCAGTATTTTTTTAATGGAATCTAGCTAGGATTTTTATGATGTGTCTACATACCTATTTATACGGCATACCATAGGCATCTATTTGGTATATGGTGTGTTGAAAAAAAAATGCTAAACGCACAGCAACACAGCAGGGTGTAATGTTTCTAAACCCGTCATTCACATCTACTCAGTAAATAACATAGGCCAGTTTGCTCTCAGTTACTCTAGAGCAACCATGGGATTTGCACCTGCAGAACAGACCAGAAACGGGATTGGCTTTTACATTTATTTTTGTATACATAGAACATGAATCCTGTTGTCTTTAAAGTTGATTAATGAAACTGGCAAAGTTCCTACTAATTGAAATGAAAGAGCACTCGAATCTATGTTTTTCTTCAGATGCTTAGCCAACACACGTCCTGAAAACACAGCTCTGGGTACTCTCTCCTGGTGTGGTTTGAGTAACTGCTATAGACCCAGATGGACTGTTCACAGCTAAAAGTATTCAAGGATCTGGACCAAGCTTATTGTTCAAAATTAATTCCCAGCTCTGAACATATAACGTATACTGTTCATTATTATGCTGCTGTGCACAATGGACCTGAAGTGCTACCGAGTGAAGAAACTAAACAGTATCAGGATCATGGCCCAGGGAGAGGCTCTGGTTCTCACTCCTGAGATTTGAATACTTTTCTTGTCTCCACCACTATCTGAACGTGGTTTTGGCTTATTTTTTGTTTTTGTTTTCATATCTTTCAAAACATTTGCTTTTCTTTTTATTTTTTAGGACCTGACACTGCAAAGATACATGCATGTCTTTAACCGCGTGATCTGGGAGTAGTTCAGTTGGCCTCAGGTGCCTGGGAACATAAACAACAGGTACCGAAGTCCTATCTGTGTAAACTCTGACATCTGGGCACTGCCTCATGCTGTGCATCATCGACAGTACTAGAGGGGCCATGATAGCTTTGGCTTTCTAGGTATTACTAAAATAAAAAATAAATAAAAAGAAAAAAAGAGGTGAGTCTGCTCTGAAGAAGGTAGGCACACCGCCTAACTTTGGGCACTTACCCTCAGTGCCCAAACTGGGATGCTAATCTTTCTGAAATTTCTATGCAGTCACTGGAGAGAGGTGCTTTCACCAAGTTAATTTTAGAGATCCTAGCATCCTGCCCTAAGGTGCCGTGCAGAGAAGCCTGTCCATCTTAGCTGCCTATTAGCATGCCCAGCTAACAAGCTAAAATTAAGCACCAAACTCAAGAGCTGAGAGCAAAGTACCAACTAAGTCACACAAGGTTTCACTTCAAACTCAGATTTGACACAAAGAAAAAAAATCAAAAAGATGGAAATGATACAACAAACTATTACCACTGTTACCCTAACTAGTACCAGCCTTGTGTTTCCATACACTTCAAAGGAAACATCAATGCCATATAAGGCCTGTTTGTTTCTCTAGCTAGCCCAACATTACAGCTCTTTCAGAATTAAAAATACAATTGGGGTGCAAAACATATGATAAAACTCTCCTTTAACTTCTACCCGGTATGTTATCAGCAGAACAATGTTTTATCCCCTGAATCCGAAAATTTGAAAGGATCTGTCCAGTTCAAGTTAAATGTAGTTTCTGAACATGGTTTTCACATTGGTATTACCAGAATAGAATTACAATGCAAAAAAACCCTGAAATTCCAGGGACCTCAAGATGTTATAGAAGAAATAGAATTCTGGAGCGCTCTGACTACATCTAGTGGAAGCAAATACATTTCATTCCTAATAATAAGCTGGTCTAGTATTGTGAATGGAAAGGTCTTAACCTCATTAAAATGCTCTGTAGGTCTAAACAGAATTGAGTTAGGCATCATCTGAGATATGCAATTCCCCTAACACATCAAATTTTTAAGACAGTCTGATTTCCTTGGAAGAAATGTTTGAGGGTCTTTCCCACCCAAATAGCAAAATAGAAAAAAGAAAAGGATAAATTCCTTCAGATTTTTTTCAAAAACTTAAATTGACTAGGTGTTGGTTGGATGAGATAAAAAATTACTACTCTTTCAGAAAATAGTTATGTATGTTGAAAACCTCGACAAAGAAATTTATGTTTTTACACTAAATAAGACTTATATTGTTTAAATATAATTTGATTAGTGGATTGGCAATCAGGGTGACAAGAAAACATAAAAACCCCACAAATTCCTTAGCCAGTAGAAAAAAAAAGGAATTTTTGATGTATTTCCAATTTTTATTCTTTGCACATCCGCCCAAAATTTCATTTAATTAACAGCTCTGAGATTCAGTCTGTTCGTGTACTGACATACCAGAATCATGTCAAGAAAGCAAAATATGGAATTAACGTCTCAAAACTGCATGCAATCTTTCCAAACCTCACATCTATTCCTTCCCCCTCATGAAACGGGTGATCTTACGCAAACACAGCCACAGAGATCGAAGCTAGAGCAATTGAGAAGAAGTCAGATTTTTTTTAAGCTAAAGAGCTTATGGATGTTTCAAGAGTTTTGTTTTTGAAATCTGCACTCAAATCCCATGAAGTGTAAAGAAATGTACCTCCTTACTATCTTGTAACTAGAAGGGACATTATAATCATGTCATTTAACTGTTGACTGCTCGTGAAATTTCTGAGGGAAAAGAAGGATTTGGTGCCATCCATTAATCACTGATGAGGCTTGTGTTTACATGAAGAAAATGGACAAAAGAAAACCATGGTTTGAAATGAGAAATCACAAGTGAATTTAAGAAGAATCATTTAAGAATGATTTTGGTTACTTTTCCTAAATCAGTGTTCCAATCTAACCAAATCCTTCAATGACCACAAAAATGTTACCACTTCCCTGAGTGAAAGATTAGGAAAAGAAATTATGAATATAATTATTTTGTGGTTTATATTTGTAAATGTAATTCAAAAAAAATTAATAACAGGCATATCACTTTTCTTGTTCTAATTTTTCTAAATATTTTCTGGACTTGACCCTTCATTCACTGTTAAGAAAAAAAGGGACATCAGTGGACTGAGTGGCACTGAGTGGACTGACATGTCACTGTTTGATATCTTTTCCTGTTTCAAACAAATGCTGCACCCGCAAGTGTATTCAATTTAATTCATAAAAAACTTATGCCCTCACTACAAAGCAGTTACCAGATTTGGTGTGAAATATGTGTTTTTATAAACACCCCAAGTGCTTTAAAACCTGAAAAAGTCAAGAATGAAAAAAAATCTTAACAGTTTCAGGAAAATTTAACACTGGTTTGAACGCCTCCCTCTATTCAGAAGAGAGATGGCCAAAACATCAGCCATTTTATCTCCTACAAAGGGCTGCTGTATAAAACATGTTAAATGAAATGCACAGCATGTGAGAAAAAATCATGTATACTAGAGCTGTTAAATTTTCAAAATATTGCAGAAGAAATTCATGGACAAATGATTCAGGAGAGGAATGCTGTTTATACAACACTATTGAACATTGACATTGCAGACACAGAAATGTAAAGACTGAACTCTAAATTAATCTGAAGCACATGCAGTATGTGTAACATATGCTACCTTGACATATTATTAACAATAAACAGCTAAAAACATTTTCTTAAAGGAGACGTCTCCACAAATCATGGTTTAGAAACTGAAGTAAAGGTATTTATAATGTAACATTTGAACCCTGAAGTCTTATTATCACTGATTTGTCTTGGGCTTTGACCTTTGAATCTAACCTGATCATTGAACTTAAAATGTTCAGAAGCTTGTTTTCATTCAGTTATAAAATACATTAAATAACAGAAGTCACACTGGCACCAACATGTCAGTATGGCCAAATTTGAATTTGCAACGCATGAGCAAGAGAACTGTATGCAAAAATTGAGAGAAGATTGACAATGAGAACAAGTTTCCTCTGCAAAAATGTGAATTAGATTTCGTGTGACATTCAGAAAGAAAAAATAAAGCTAATCCAAATGGCTTCTAGAATGTCTAATTGCTAATTTTTATCATTGTTTGGTTTATCAAGGTCATGCCAGCTAACTTGTTTACCAAATCTCTTCACTAAATTATGAAAAATTACCGATATTACCTTCTGTGCCTTGCATATTTGCCACTAACATGACCACTGCCATCACAGCCAGGCGTGGGACAGCTGCAAAAGAGAAAGAATTAATTATATAGGTGCTGGTGTGCTGCAGAAAGATTATACTAAAAGCAGGCAGTAGGTATTACAGAGATGGAGGGCAACAAAGACAGAAAGAGAAATCAAATAACTGAAGGGAAAAAAAAGAGGGGATGCTTTTTATTAGCAAGTCTTAAGGGAATTAATTTCATCAGTGCAGCAGGGCATGAGCAAACCACCAATGAACTTGAAAGTGCATTATACCCATTAAAAGGCATGAATTTTCTAAATTGCTAATGGGGATACATTTTACACTCAGAGCACTAACCTGAACAGCTCTTGTATGGCTGGTTCCACGGGAACTGCAGAGAGATGGAAAATATATAAAAATTTATCATCTATTACAAGTACCCCTCTTCTACAGAAAATTACCAGAAAGGTTGTGTAAAAGCAAGGGTCAGAATGAATCGTGCAGAGAGATTCTGGAGGATGAAGGTCACCCTGAGCGGGGGCCTTGAGTGATTTACTGAAGCAAGAGACGTACCTCGAACACCTTTGGAGCGTGTGCGATGGCGCTTCTCGTCTGCATCCACCTCCATCTGGGAATAGATTAGCAGGCAGTCAATGTTCTTATCCTGCATGCACAGACTATCAATGCACAGACTGATACAGTCTCTCACACAATTTATTGACACTATTTTAATTCCATTTTATCCTATAAGGGGAAGTCCACCTTACAGGGGATTTTTAGGATCTTTATGTTTATTTAAAAACAGAAAACGCGGTAATTTCTGCTTTATGCAGTCGATTTGCATGCCCTGCTTTTACAGCAAATTGTGTGCAACTAAGTGCTGGTTCCTCTTTTTTTCTGACATAAACCCCTGATTACTCCCATATATTTTGAAACAAAGATTCAATAGATTTCTATACAATTTAAAACTAAAGTCAAGGGGGTTGTACACCATAGCTGGCTTTCTAACCAAATGCTGTGCTGTGGGAAAGAGAGGAAGTAATAATGAGTGAAAAGGAGATAAAGAATCATCATTAGAACTTCAAAGATTTCACGTTATTTAACATGGCATTATGACCTTTGCCAATGTGTTTCGTTGTTCAGATGTGGTTTTCAAATTTCAGGAATGGGCTCACGTGCTCCATATGGCTAAATCTTTACCTTCATTTTATGAACAGCATGTAGCTTTCTATGCAGTAATAAATATAAGGCAATCCTAAATATTTACCGGACAGGGGCAGGGCTGCAGATTAGACCTAGGGAATTATCATAAACACTGATCTATAGTAGTTGCCGTAGGGCCACATGGTTTCTTCTGACCTTCCATGTACTACTGCCACCAAACCTTCAAAGCTAAACTGCCTAGGCTAGCTAGAGTTTATGATTTTGTACAACACAAGCAGATTGCACTGAACTACGCTGAGACTGTGTCAGGGAAAATATATGCAGTATGTGGTTCATCAGCTCCTTTCGATGTGGAAGAACGGGATGGCAAGATGGTTCTGCAGTGGTTCATACATAGAGATGATGTTGTAAAGGTCAGGAAGCACAAATATTGACCATGGGGCTCTAGTTCCCCCAGAAAAAAAAAATCAGTCACTGGTTTATAGCAACATCCTTGGATTGGTATCTGGTAAGATGGTCACATATCTCATGCAAAAACATGGAAATATGTCCAAGTGACTTGCAGTTAACCCTTCAATCACATCACTTTCTTTGGTCAGTACCTTAACACAAATGATGTGGGGAGTAACTAACAAGGAAGAAACCAAGGGGTGCTTTTACGGAGCAGCCTCAACTCATTACATCAGGAGGGAAGAGTCAGCACAAAAACATCTGTGGGTGACAGGGATTTGGTGGAAAGACAGGGCCACTCCCACAAGGTTCTGTGCTACTGATGTAGTTCTGCTGCTTGGTAGTCGCCCTGTTCCTGGCAGTGTGATTTATTCCACACTACAGGAATGATCTTAAATAAACAGGTATCATGAAAGCTAATACAGCACCAGCCTCTATTAGGAGGGTTCAGTGCAGCCTTCCAACGGGGACCTTTGCATCACTTAGAGTGGATTTCATTTTTAAATGAAGACACCTACAGATAGCTGTGTGCATATACACCAGGAGCGTAACATTCCATCATCTTTGACTAATGGTGCTATCTGAGATATCGTAAGGTATCCCATGAAGCCTTCAAGGTACAGAAGGGTACAGATAGGTCCTCTGTTATATCTGCCAACTCTGTGTAGATGTTTCAGATACCCTCTGGCAGCAGAAATGGCACCAGCTGCGTATGCTTAGGCAACTGAACTCATCCCTAGTTAACATAGCCACCAGAGCTCAGGAACAATTCCTCTGGTCAGCTACTAGGCATTACTTCAGGTTGGCCAGAATCAGCCTCTAGGCACCTTTGCCCATACTGTCTAGCTCTCCATCGGCTACAGCATGAGATACTTGGCATATCTGTAGATACCTACTACAGGCACCTAAACGGAATCTTAAACTTTAACCCATCCACAGTGTCTATCCTACACCTTGGGTTCACACCCTGGCTGGCTTCTCAGCTCTTAAGATCTGATATGCGTTTGAAGTTTTTCAAGTTGCCATATCAAAGCACAGAATAGAACACAGATCTCTGGAATATAAAAAGTACCCACTAGATAATGATATTCTTTTCATTTTACTAATAAGAAAGCAGTACATTGTGCTACTCTGGAACTCTTGCAATGTGTAAGGACTTGACAGGAGACCAGAAGTGGAGTTACTTGATCTTCAGCCTAGTATGTTTTTTTAAAAGTTTGAAAAACATTATCTAGCATCATTTGTCACCGCTGAAAAATCTGCTGAAAGAACTATTATGATCTTAACCTGGAAATGCTGCCACAGTTGTTATGATAGTCTGTGTAAATTTAGAAGGGGCAAACTACAAAACAGATTTGCCTGTCTTTCTAAACCAAAGTAAGCACTTCAATTCAAGAATGCTGTGAGTACACTTTTAACTACACTGACAGTCAAAGAAGAAATCACTAAGGTGGAAAAGCCCCTGTAGGATCCACACAATCCAGATCCAGAAGCAGGTCAAAGAAGTGAAAAAAAGATTTTAAAAGCTGCAGGCATGCAGTGCTATTTTAAATTTTGTTGTGTATCCTACATAGCCTGCTGCTTCTCCAGAAAGGCAGAGATCTACCTGCCTTTGTCTGTGACCTAGATGCCCTGTCATATATGGCAAGGTGTGTCTTGGATGCTCTGTGACACATCAAACGATGGCAGGTGCCTATGTTTAGCCAATGGAATCTTGCTTTGACCTTATTTATACGCTCACTCACAGATCTTCAAGACTTTTGTCTTTCATATCAAACCTTCAGCCTTCATCCCTCCACATATTCAATGTTGGATGCTGGGAGTAAGCAATTTCCTGAAATTCTAAATCAGATGCACATTGGTTCCATGAAAGAACGGTCACCTGACAGCCTACCTTAGCAGTCCCCAGATGCACTCCTAGCACTTCCGTGGCCAGGAACAGAATTCTGCCCCCAAGGTCATTAATCCCACACAAACACAGTCTTCCTCCCCATTTTCACATGCAGAAAAAGGGAAGGTGGACCTTAGTGACTCACAAGGAGATCACCTCAGCAGTACTACTTTATTCATGACTTTTCTGTTGCAGTTTTGCAGAATACTGAGTCACTCTCCCAGAAGAGAATGTATGAACACCAAGGACAGGCTGGCTAGTATTAGTTTTAGCCTGGCATCTAAGAGGAGACATCTACAAGTTTATGTATGAAAGCAAAGAGCAAGGCATCAGGAATAGGAAGAGAAGAAATTCTTAATCTGGCTACAAAAAGAAGCTCTACACATGAAAATTGAGAGGTCTAAGTTCTTAATTCTGAGGGGAAAAAAAAAATGTCTTGGTAGAAATTAAATCTGGTAAGCCATAATTGAAAATAATCAAATTACTGGATATGCCTTACTTAGGGATGATGGGCAGAAAGAGGTAGAGCTAGCAACTCTGTATCACCATTACGTACATTATGTTATCGAAGATTTAGAGAAACAAGACCCTAAATAGTTATAGATCAGTGCTCTAACTAACAAATCACAAGATGGGGTACAAGAGAAGGTCTCTTATATTGGAAAGTATGTTGAAGACAACCAACTAGGACACGAAACAGGTTGAGTAGTTTCTTTAGCATTGGAAAAAAATGGGAAGGAAAAAAATCTGTGTTGTGGTGAAGGATTCTTACGGGGTGGCAGAAGAATGCTATAACCACAGGAGTATCATTGAAGTTTCTAAAAATTGTATCTGATAAATTTCTCGTGTAAGAAATGATTTAACCATCTCAAGGGAAGTCTATACTAAATCTCACTTTTCTGGGTAAAAATGAAAAAAAAATCCCTGTGTGGTCACCTGCATGCAGGAAATGAAGATTTGTTCTCTCTTAATGTACAGAATCTGATCCCAATAACTAATACACACACGCACACACAAACACAAGGCACTTTGAAAGTGTCAGTGTACGAAAGCTGGAAATAAGCATATGCCTAACTAAGTAGAAGAAAATATTTTAACACAAAATGGCTATGATTAGGAGCAGCTGAAAATACTTAATTAAACATTAAAAAAAGGTGCATAATAACATCAGAAGGATGCACTAATAGAAAAGAAAAAAAAAGTAATAAACCCTCTTGAACAATCCAAAGCTTAAGAAACCAACTTGTAGCTCATGAGGATTAAAAAATAATTCAAATGCTTGTATACAGATGTAGAGCAGTTTACTAGTAAACATAAACTATCAATAAGAAGAACTAAAATTATCAGCTGAATGGGAAACGTGGTAATAACAAGAAATTACTTAAATATATTTGGAAGAAAATAACTTTTTTTATTATTTGGAGATAATTAAGAGCTGGTTTTATTAACCATCAAGGATTTTTTAAAAAAGTAAAAAAAGCAGCTGGTTCTTATTTTAAAATCAAAGTCCCAGTCAATGTTTACACCCCAAAATTAACATAGCCTGATAGTTCTCCAAGACATTGCTGTTGATATGAAACACTCTTGGAACACTTGGGAAATGCTGGAGAACTGAAAAAAAAATCTGAAAAATTGTACTTGTAACTGTTTAAATTAATCTTTACTAAGTGCTGAGAGGATGGTGTGGCTCACTGACATTGACATTCCTGACATTGGCCCTTAGTACCATCATACAAAAGCTGATATGGGATACAAGGCAATGACGTAATTAGCACCAGTCAACACTTTATCATGGAAAATCTGTAGTCAAAAAAACACTTGAAAATGCTCTGTGATGATACTTTAAAATTTGTCGATAAAGGTAGCTATGTTAGGATATGTTATACTTAGATACCTTTTAAACATTTTACTTTCCCTCACTGAGCAGTCAGAGAATAAAATAAGCACTTCATAAAAACAGCATATTTATGACAGATAACAAATATTTCTCCAGAAAGAAGTATTTTGCATAAAAATTACTTTCTTTGCAAAAATGATTGTAAAAATTAAAAAATACATATTTAATAACAGCTTTTCTACTATAATCCCACAGGTATATGCTTTAGCCCTATAGTAATCAGTATCTTCACCAGTATTCTGGAAGATCATATGCTACTGAAATATGCAGATAACACAGAAATTAATGGAGTGATAAACTATGCTGGAGACAGGCCAGTTACATATACTGGCCTGAGTTGTTTGGCAGATTTGGCTTATCTGAAGAACATGCCAATTCCAAGGTCCTGTACCTATGGACAAAGAATGTGGGCCATGGCTGAAAGCATAAAGATCATAATCTGTAAGGCAAAAACTGTGAAGAGGATCTGGACAGCCAGATGAGCACGTGCAATTTCTGTGCTGCTGTAGCTGAAGGGCAGAATGTGATCCGTAGCTGCACAACCTTTAACGCTGTATTAATTTTCCAGAAAACCACTGAGGTATTCGGATATGGTCAGTACCTTCTAACAATAGAGGGCAAGTTCTCATCAGGACCTTATCTATTTTTCTGTTAGCGTGCCAGATACCCTGTTGGAGACCTCAGGTTTTTACAGTATATAGATTTAAAGCTATGAGTCTCATCATAGACTTAGCTGAGACTAAGCTCCCAAAAGTTTCAGAATCAGCACTGCTCTCCTTATCTCTAGATATGCTCACATATCTACCATATGGGTTTCCTCGGGGCTGCCAACTGTGAGGGATCCAGAGCTTTAGGCTCCTTTCCAGGACAAATGGCGATTTTTGCTCCCTCGTGGGAAGGTAGTTCAGCATTTTCTTCCCTTGCAGGCAGGTAGTCCTGAAAATGATCCTTCTTGTTAAAATCACCAGGGTATCTGAATTTCTTGCTAGAGGCATGAAGGCTGCAAGGTTCAGTCCCAAGTTCCAAAACTTCCAGCTCAGCCAACCCTTGCTTAGTGAATTATTCTGGTTTCCCTCTAGCCGTGATGTACCAGAAGTCTAGAAAGCCATGAATGAGCTAAGAGCCTTAGATCTGGACTTCCAAACTTTTTCCTTCACAATATTTTTCTTACCTGGATTTCTTCAAATCCAAAAACTGGATTTTCAAATACTCTCAAAAATCATCCAATGTTTATTTAGGCAGAGCATTCCCTGTCTCTACTACACAAAGGTAGAAGATGATCATTTAGGACCTTAAAAATCTATGGCAAGTATTGGTAAATATTACAATTACTGCATAATTGTTATTGCCAACAAGTATGTTGCTAAAATTATGCAAAATCTTGTTTTTCCCTAATAAGTAGAATTAGACATACTTACAGTGTGATAAAATTAAAATGTTTAGAGACAAAAACTCTGATTTCCTGAAAATGTAGTTAATTGATTATATAAAAAGTTTGCAGTTTAAAATTCTTCTCCTTGTGACCGTAAAGCTACTCAGTAAAGGAATGTTTTCAGCCAGCCACGATGCAAGATTCAAATTTCTACAGGTAAGATTCCTGTACTACTTTTATAGCCAAGATTTGCTCAGCATTTATTGTTATAACTTCAAAAATGTTCTTTCTTCTGTGTGCAAGTTAAATGAAAGGATTTAAAGAAAATTTTTTTAATCTAAAATCTCAAGAGAATGAAATAAAATATGTCAAATGTATTTCCCTCAGTTAAAATACTTGTATATTCTCATAATCAAAGAAACATGACCTGGAAGATTATAAATAGTTTATGTTAGCAGTGTATCCCATACTATATTAGTAATTTGTGCAGTCTTCCTAAAAACATTGTAAACAGACCTTCTACTGCTCTCCTCAGAAAATAACAGGCAAATCCAAATTCTAACATACCTTTTTCAGCATGTCTGTATTCAAAAGCAATTCATTTTCTAATAATGATATTTGTCAAGTATGGCTCCTGATAATCTAAACAAGTTTTCAGAAGCTGGATATGTTTTATGAAATACTATTGAACCTATTTGTTAAATAGGACAATTACCAATGACTTCAATGGGTCCCCAAATATCTCTGTGCTTTATTACATACTTTTCACTAAACGGAAGTCGATAACAATACTCTTTCAGCATCCTGACCTCCACTCTCATGTAATAAAAGACAAAAAACTCATAATTGGAAACACCACTGTGTAAAATAAATAATAAAATAATAACCTAGATTTAAACTGAAAGTACAGGACAGAATTTTTTACAATGTATCTATTAATTTACTTTAAGGTAAATGAAGGTTTTATTTCCAGAGTTTTGTGCAATACTTATAAAGTTCTGTGTCAATATGAACTCATGCAACATGACCCAGAAGAAAGAAAAGGTAATTGGAGAGACTAAGAAGAAAAAAGATGCAGAATATATATTAATACAAATTAACTGAAATCTGGATTAAATTAATTTAAATTTCTTTCGGACAATTGAAAATATCAATGCTTATCATGTGATGTCTACCACGGTAGTTTAACTACAAAGTTATGGCATTATTCCAGAGGTACATTAAGATTCTGGGGAATTAGAATGTGCAGATCAAGTTAACCTAAACCTGCTCTCAATGTGTATGTACAAAACCTTGACTCTCCATATGACACCAAAGCTTACTTCTAAAGACCTGATC
Organism: Egretta garzetta; assembly: GCF_000687185.1. Classification (NCBI taxonomy): domain Eukaryota; kingdom Metazoa; phylum Chordata; class Aves; order Pelecaniformes; family Ardeidae; genus Egretta; species Egretta garzetta. The sequence goes on from NW_009258947.1 coordinate 3,169,539, forward strand.
CCTAGAGTCAATATAGAGCTTCTTACTCAATGCACTGAGGTTTCAGTTGGACTTAGTGATGCAACTTTTATGACAATATGCTCCAGCAGATCTTCCTCTCCCCTAAGTGTCAGTAGGGTAGACCAAACCTAAATCAATAACAATATTTGACCCTTAATTTATGCCTTACTAATCATCGTCTTGTAAATTAATTGCATTCTAGGACAAAATAACTGCATTTGTGCATGAAGAGAGAGAAGCAGATGTCATTAACCTCAACTTTAACAAGGTTTTTGACACAATATTCTTGTATCCTCTTATGACTGTATGTGCATAGTCAATTCTTTAAAATCATTTCTTAGTATTTCAGTCCCCTTAATTAAATGTGGCCTATTACTGCTCTTATCAGTGCGTGTGTGGAAGACAACTTCCTGACACAACTGGTGAGTGAACCAACTAAGGAAGGTGCCCCGCTGGACCTGTTGTTTGTGAACAATGAAGGCCTTGTGGGTGATGTGATGGTTGGAGGACGCCTGAGGCACAGCGATCATGAAATGACAGAATTCTCGATTCTTGGAGAAGAAAAGGAGGGGAGTCAGCAGGACTGCCACCTTGGACTTCTGGAGGACAGACTCTGGCCTGTTCAGAAGGCTGGTTTCAAAGTCCCTTGGGAGGCAGTCCTAAAGGGCAAAGGAGACCAAGAAGGCTGGACGCTCTT
>NW_009258947.1:3170251-3217001 GCF_000687185.1 Egretta garzetta
CAAGAGTAGGCCATCCCCATGTGCTTAAACATGAGCTGGCGAGGAAGAAAACTGGCCTGGCTGAACAGAGAGCTTTGGCTGTATCTCAGAAAAAAAGAGGAAAGTCTATGAGCTTTGGAAAAAGGGGCATGCATCTCAGGAGGACTACAAGGATGATGCGAGGTCACGCGGAGAGAAAATTAGAAGGGCTAAAGCCCAACTAGAACTTAAAATGGCCAATTCTGTGAAAGATAATAAAAAATGTTTCTATAAATATATTAACAACAAAAGGAGAGCCAAGGAGAATCTCCATCCTTTACTGGATACAGGAGGAACCATAGTGACATAGGGACGGGGAGCAGAACAAAGCTCCTGTGATCCAGGAGGAAATGGTTAGTGACTTTCTTGGCCAATTAGACATATACAAGTCTATGGGGCTGAACAGGGTCCACCCAAGGGTACTGAGGGAGATGGTGGAATTGCTCACCAAGCCCCTTTCCATTATCTATCAGCAGTCCTGGATGACTGGGGAAGTTCCACTTGACTGGAGGTTGGAAAATGTGACGCCCACTTACAAGAAGGGCCAGAGGGAAGATTCGGGGAACTATACGCCTGTCAGTCTGACCTCGGTTAGGGACGGGGAGCAGAACAAAGCTCCTGTGATCCAGGAGGAAATGGTTAGTGACTTTCTTGGCCAATTAGACATATACAAGTCTATGGGGCTGAACAGGGTCCACCCAAGGGTACTGAGGGAGATGGTGGAATTGCTCACCAAGCCCCTTTCCATTATCTATCAGCAGTCCTGGATGACTGGGGAAGTTCCACTTGACTGGAGGTTGGAAAATGTGACGCCCACTTACAAGAAGGGCCAGAGGGAAGATTCGGGGAACTATACGCCTGTCAGTCTGACCTCGGTGCCGTGGAAGGTCATGGAGCAGATTATCCTGAGTGCCATCATACAGTACATCCAGGATAACCAGAAGATCAGGCCCAGTCAACAAGGGTTTATGAAAGGCAGGTCCTGCTTGACTAACCTGATATCCTTCTATGACAAGGCGACCTGCTTAGTGGACAAGGGAAAGGCTGTGGATGTAGTGTACCTGTTCTCCAGGGCTCAGTGTTGGGGCCAGTTCTGTTTAACATCTTTATTAATGACCTGGTTGAGAGGATTGAGTGTACCCTCAGCAAGTTTGCAGACAACACCAAGTTGGGTGGGAGTGTCAATCTGCTTGAGGGTAAGAAGGCTCTACAGAGGGATCTGGATGGGCTGCAGCCAACTGTATGAGGTTCAACAAGGCCAAGTACCAGGTCCTGCACTTGGGTCACAACAACTCCATGAAATGCTACAGGCTTGGGGATGAGTGGCTGGAAAGCTGCTTGGCAGATAGGGATCTGGGGGTACTAGTTGACAGCCAGCTTAATATGAGCCAGCAGTGTGCCCAAGTGGCCAAGAAGGCCAATGGCATCTTGGCTTGTATCAGAAACAGCATGGCCAGCAGGAGCAGGGAGGTGATCATGCCCCTGTACTTGGCACTGGTGAGGCCACACCTCGAATGCTCAGTTCAGTTTTGGGCCTCTCTAAAAGAAAGACATTGAGGTGCTGGAATGTGTCCAGAGAAGGGCAACAAAGCTGGTGAGGGGTCTGCAGCACAAGTCCTATGAGGAGTGGCTGAGGGAACTGGGGTTGTTTAGCCTGGAGAAGAGGAGGCTGAGGGGAAACCTTATCGCCCTCTACGGCTACGTGACAGTAGGCTGTAGTCAGGTGGGTGTTGGTCTCTTCTCCCAAGTAACAAGTAATAGGACGAGAGGAAATGGCCTCAAGTTGCACCAGGGGAGGATTAGATTGGATATTAGGAAAAATTTCTTCAGAGGGACTGGAATGGGCTACCCAGGGAAGTGGTCAAGTCCCCACCCCTGGAGCTATTTAAAAGACAGGTAGACAAGGTGCTTAGAGACATGGTTTAATAGTGGACAGTTGGACCTCATGATCTTAAAAGTCTTTTCCAACAAAATGATTTACGATTCTATGAGAATGACATTTGGGATCTTGGTTTTGACAGAAAACCTCTATGATTCTCTCAAATATATAGGTAATGCACTTATTTCTGATTGTAAGATCTACAAGACAAAAGAGAGACAAAACTGCAGGACACAAAGTTACTCTAAGAAGCTATGGGAGTGCTTAAGGAAAGGTCAGGCAGAAGGGAAGGCAATTTCCCTGTCCTTTCAGACCCTTTCCCCCACGCACCCAGGTGTTTTCTTGGCATAAACATCTGAAATTTAGTTCAAATATTTTATAGCACCCTTTTCAGTAAAACGGCAAACTTAATAAAATAATTATTGTATTTGAATCTTCCCCTCAGGAAAACACCAGTGTACAACCAGGCCCTCTTAGATTAAGAGTTTAAAGTTGAGGGTACACATTACAAAGCGACTGCATAGGCATATGGTCAAATCAATGACTAGAATGTAAATTGCTCCTCTGTCTTCTTCCACTTGTGATGAACACGCAAAGCTTTCATTAATATCAAGGAGAGTCCTTCTTGCAGAACAATAGGACTTGTTCTCAAACTTTGAGTAAGGGTCATTCTCCTGCTATAATGCAAAGAGGGAATCTAATCCTTTCATTTTCAGATGAACAGTGCAGGCTGCAGCCAGATCTGTAAATGCAGGCCAGAATAAGCAGAATTTTGGTTAAATTCACAAGTTCACCATATATTCTTTTTGTGAGGAAATACATTTGTGATTCATTGAATTATTCTGGAGGGAAATCAGGAAACACTTTCAAGTACTTCTCATTGGCTTCGTATCAGTTAGAGTGGAAAAGACTCAAAGTGTACACAGCTCATTTGAGCATCATACTCTTTAATATTACTTATTAATATATTATTACTTAATATCCAGAATATGTCCACACAACTGAGCAACTCAAGTCTCCCCAAATTCCCATTGTTTCATAAGCCACTAAAATATTCAGTTTTGTCTTCCAAAAACTCATAAGCAACTCACAGTATTAGATGCCAGGTCCTAGTATCTAACCAGAAAATAAATACAGAGAAATATTTTGGACAACTTCCTTGTTGTCATGAATAGAAGCACAACATGCTACTGTCGAGTGGGTGGGATAAGCACCTTAAGCCTACAGAAAGTTCAAGAAATGAGATTTCTTGAAGATTATTTTCTACATTCTTCGTGATTCTGAAACAAATTTGCACCAAATTCACTACAATTCTTAGAAATTTTGGTGACTCAGGGCTACATCCATAAAAATCAAGATGTTATGGTATTTTTTATCCAATAGTCTAGCAGTTATTAGTTAAATTTGCACGATTAAAAAGACATGGCTTTCCAGTCCTTCCATCTTCTGAAACTAGTCAAACTCATGTGAAGAAATTCCCCTCCACCATAATTTAAGGTAGTTTGGGGTGAACTGTCACCAGCATCACTGGATAATGACGGTCTCTTTCACAGAATAAGGACTAAATATTAACCTAGTTGCTTAGTTTTACAAATCACCTAGCCACTAAATTATTGAGTCAACCTCCTTATCTGCTTATCTCAGTGAATACTTAAATGCTTCACAGTAATGCTTTGGAAGGGAGATAAGCCCCAAAATATCTTGTGTACTGGTAGCTACAAGACAAGAGGCCTGCATCAGAGATTTGGCTTTAAAACTGGATCACCCTTCTCATTTGTCCGTAAGATACAAGGATTGCAGCTTTCTTTTGGTTTCATTATAGAAGTTTGATGATGCCATGTTCTAAGTCAATTAAAAAATAATTTTTTTAACCTAAAGCAAAACCTTTCAAAATTTTATTTTTGTTCAAACAGATTTTGTTGGGGGTTTTTTTGCTACTGAACTGCAACAACGATTTGTTGATGTGATGGGTTGACCCTGGCTGGAGGCCAGGTGCCCACCAAAGCCACTCTATCACTCCCCCTCCTCAAGTGGACAGGGGAGAGCAAATACAACAAAAGGCTCCTGGGTCAAGATAAGGACAGGCAGAAATCACTCATGGGAAAACAGACAACTTGAGGAAATTATGTTAATTTGTTACCAATCAAATCAGAGTAGGGTAGTGAGAAATTAAACCCCAAATCTCAAAATATCTTCCCCACACCCCTCCCTTCTTCCCAAGCTCAACTTCACTCCTGACTTTCTCTTCCTCCTCCCCCCGAGCAGCACAGGGGGATGGGGAATGGGGGTTGGGGTCAGTTCATCACACGCTGTCTCTGCCGCTCCTTCCTCCTCAGAGCATGACTCCTCACACTCTGTCCCTGCTCCAGCCTGGGTCCCTCCCATGGCAGACAGTCCTCAACGAACTGCTCCAACGTGGGTCCTTCCCATGGGCCGCAGTTCTTTATTAACTGCTCCAGCATGGGCCCATCCTTTCCATGGGGTGCAGTCCCTCAGGAACAGACTGCTCCAGCCTGGGTCCCCCACGGGGTCACAAGTTCTGCCAGCAAACCTGCTCCAGCACGGGCTCCTCTCTTCACAGGTCCACAGGTCCAGCTAGGAGTTTGCACCAGCATGGTTTTCCCATGGGGTTACAGCCTCCTTCGGGCATCCACCTGCTCTGGTGTGGGTTCCTCCATGGGCTTCAAGTGGATATCTGCTCCAGTGCAGACCTCCATGGGCTGCAGGGGGACAGCCCGCCTCACCATGGTCTTCACCACAGGCTGCAGGGGAATCTCTGCTCTAGCACTTGGAGCACCACCTCCCCTTCCTTCTTCACGGACCTTGGTGTCTGCAGAGTTGTTCCTCTCACATCTCCCCCACTACCAAAACTTTGACATGCAAACCAAATACAGCTGATACACCAATATCAAAGACACAACCTTTTTAGTTCCAACATCTCAAAGCTGACCCATGCCTAAACTTGGGTATGAGGATGAAAACAATCACGCAGAAAAGGAGGAAGAAGGCGGCATGACTGAGACAGCTTGTAGGATTTATTATCTTACAACAGGGGATAAAAAGGGCCAGTCGAGTGTAAATGGTTGGCTGCTCAGTACACTTCTCTGGCCATACCCTGTGCCTGACCAGCACAGTCTGTCCTACCTTCATATTAAATTCCTTTCTAACTCTGTCCTGGGTGAGGGCTCTCCATTGTGCATGCGCTTGTGTGTGCAGAGGTGTGAGTGCAGGAATGGGGGCCAGACGTTGGGTTGGAGGATCCGTGTGCCATGGTGCCAGCAACTGGAGTGAGCGTGGGTGTGACAGTGAGTGTGATCACTAGCAAAAATCACCCTGGACACACTGGCGAGCAGATGAAGAGTCCTGGCACTAATGGGTCGAGTGGCTCCCCGAAGGGTCAACTCTGGCTGTGAGAGTGCCCATGTGTCTCAGTGGGTGAGAGCATGGGGGTAGGCTATGGGGTCAGGGGAGCCCCAGCCAGCTCTCTGCATGTGTGCACATGTGGGTGATGGTCTGCACCAGTAACCAGGGTTTGCAACTGGGATCTGTGTGACCAGCCATGTATGTACGTATTTCTGTATACATGTAGTGTACATGTGTGCTCTGCGTACATGTGCCTGCTGGGAATGCATCTTCAGACTTGCTACTGGTTGGACTTGGGGATACAGAGCAGCAGCCTCACCTCTCTTTGAGTTGTTGGATCCAGCAAGATTTTTTTCCCTCTAAAAATCCTGTTCCCAAATACAGTGTGTTGAAAAATGACAGGTATATGGCATCAGAAAGGTTACTTTTCTAATTCCAAAGTTGAAGTATGGCAATTTGTTATATTTTGTATAGGAACAAAGGCAGAAAAAAAAAAAAAATCAGTTCATGGAAGACCTAGATTTACCTATTACAGAAGGAAACTCGTGAGCAGAGTGCATTAAAAGAGAAAACACATTAGAAAATTTTTATTTTTAGAAATTAAGAAGCCAATAAGGCTAACTGAAATCTAAAGAGTTAAATTTCACTGACATGAAGAAACCAAAAGGGATTTCACAAAAGATTATTAGATCATTTCCATTCCTCACACCCGCTACATGCTGATGGTAAAGGTCCAAACTCCTCTAAAAATGAGGCATGATGCTGTGGAAAACAGTCTCAGCAAATGGGAACTAAGCTAAACTTGAATTCAAGTTACAGAGAAATGCAAGCACATTCTCTTCCATATTTGTTGCATCCCATGTGTTTTGCAAGATAGAAATAGTTCTGAGGTGTTCTAAGACATCTCTGAGGGGCTTAAGTGACCTCTTTCCTTACCAGATCCCCAGGAAACTGATCTTGGTTTGTACTCATCAGTGGCTGTGGCTCAAAGAATCAGGGTCGTATTCCATAAAAGAGTTAAATTTTGCATTTCATAATCCACCAATCACAAAAAACCAACTAATATGGGTTATCATGGGGCTCACAAGTAACACAAAATGTTCTGTACTTTCACTGTTAGGCTTAAAACCCACTGGCTTAGGGAAGGCATGCAAGGTAGGCACACAGTCTCTGTAAGGACAATCTAGTTCCACCCCTGATACGCATGTGTAACTTGGGCTGACACCAACGGCCTGTGTGCATATCCTGAAGTGTAATATGCTCTGGAAGACAGGTTTACATTAACTCATAGGATTTAACATTAAAGACTGATTTCACAGAAGTCTGTTCTGAACAAGCACCGATACTTAAATGCACCTTTACTTGATATAAATCTTATAAGTATATATAATGGCCTTTTGGGTACAGCATACCTAATGAAAGTTTCCGTATTTCTATTTGTCTAATATTTTGCATGTATGTTTCTATAAGCATGTGTCTTATTAGCTGAAATGTAACTACATTTGAAGGGCCGTAACCCAGTCTCTTCTTTAACTCTCATACAATGTATTAGCACTACACATTTTTAAATTATCATTAAAATCCTAGGAGAATAAAGAGCAAGCCAAATGTGGGACACTTTAATAACCTGCACCAGTATTGAGGAACATGTAGCACATAGTAACTATCATCATACGCAGAAATAAGACCACACAATAAAAAGCCAAAGCACATTCATGGAAATTCAGGTCAAAGCAGTCATAACTTCAGAGTTTTAGCTTTAACTTTGAATGTCCTAATGACTGTAATCACAATCACGCTGTGTTTCAACCTCTTTGTTAGCTTGAATCACCCACATTCAAGTCAGGCCTAGAGGCCCTTTGATGGGGAAAACCTCCCAGAGCCGTGCCTGGCAAACTGCGTGGAAAAGAGCGCGCAGCTCTGCAGAAACATAAAGTCACTGGCTTGTTCCCACAGTTCAGCCAGAAGCAGAGTTGTAAGAGTTACGGCTTTTAAGAGCTGTAAACCAAAAGATCATTATGGAAAATGAGAGGGGAAAAAAAAAAAGACTTCAGTTGTCCCACTTTGCTTGGCAAATTTCACTTCCAGTTCTGCCACAGCAAGTGGCAGGCTCACCCTGCCCTCCCTTCAGGAGGGAGTAGGATTTCGGAAATAAAACTGCGATGCCCGTTTGCATACCTTGTACATTTTTTTTTTAATTGGGTTGGGGTTTACCCTCCAGAACTTATCTATGTTACTTGAGCCTGTAATTAAATTGAGGAGTCTGTTGGTTTATCTTGGATTGATTCACCCTTTAAATAGGGAATGTATAAAAATACGTGTTTTTCTGAATCCAAGGAGAAAATAGATCAGCTTTGAACAAACAATTTAAACATGTTTAGTACTGTCATACGTACTGTTTTTCACTGAGAAGCATGCACAAACATGTAGGACCTAAGATACCCACAACGGGCTTTTGTATAAGCCAGGTCACCACATCCACAAATAGGCATTAGTGAGTGTAAGTATGCCACAGCACACACAGGCAACTCGTGTGCTTCTAAACACTGAGATACCAGATTTTAAAATCAAGTTTCTGGTATCCAAAACTCAAAAACGCACCACAACTAATTCACATGCCGAAGTTTGCTGATCCAGTATAGCATCCGCGGTAGACAACAGCAACATCTTCACTGGCACTGAGTCAGACTGAGTTCCTGAAGACCACTACAGGCATTTCAGAACAAAACAGACCAAGGCACCGCAGGAAATGAAAGCGTTATTAAGAAGATGGGACTCAAGTTTAAGGTTTTGACTAAACACGATTAAACATAAGCTAACTCTACTGTATATGCACCATTCGAAACACAAGTATTTCAGGTAAATAAAGAGGAAACATCTATTAATTATATCTTCTTTTTAATTCTAAAAAAAACCCCCGATGTAGGCCTTGCAGTTTAGTAAATTATCAGTCTTCACACTGAAAGCAGGGTAGTAAAAAAAAAATCTCTTAGTCTGTTAAAACTAGCTAATTGCTGCTGCTATTAAGCAACCAGACTAATATCCCTTCTTTCCCATTTACTACACAACAATGAAAGCTCATTTCTGGTTTTAGGTTTTGCCTAATCACAGAGATGGCGAGAGAGCTATTGCAGAGCTACGTGGTATCAGAAATGTTTGTTGCTATTAGTGTGCAGACCATTATGCTTATCAAAGGGTATGTTATAAATAGCTTATAGCTATTAGAAATGCAACAATTAGCTGATAAATTAATAAGACAGACAAGCAAAATATCAATCATGGCACTGCTAACATAATTAGCATAAATTAAACAGGATCACAGATTACTGCAGCTGTTGCATAAAACAAGAGCACCTACTTCATTTGTTCAATAACTTGCGTCCCTTTAACACTAAAACTACACTACACAATGCTCAAAAGATAAAAAAAGGAGTCCACAAGAAAACAATAATGAATATTCATTGGTAATTCTCTGCGCAAGATTGTTTATAGCAATCTCCAAGGTAAAAAAAAAAAAAAAAAGAAGGGGGGGGGAAGCCCAGATGGATAGGAAATTGTAGCTTAACATGTGTGGCAAAACCCCAAATATTTCATAGAAGAGAGCCAAATATCTTCCTGGGACAGAGACGACAGCAAGTGTAGAGATAACTATTGCATAGCGACCCAATGGCCTCCACAAGGCCTGCACAAGTGCTACCTTAAAGCAGGCCCCTTATTACCAGCACTGTTGGCAATTCCAGTGTTTGCACGAGTTTTGGAATACAATTAGGCTGGCAGAAACAGTGCCCCTTTAACTCCTGGAATGACAGGACAGCCTGGAAGTGATTTTATTTTCATTTCTTACTATATGTTTATTATATTTTTCCACTTTCTTTTGTTTCTTGCCATCACTATAACATCAGAGCACCTGTAAGTTCTATTCTTATACAGGTTTTTTTTTACAGCAAACTGAAAAGCACATTTATTCTTAGCAAGGCACAAAAGAGACTTCCTGCTTCAGAAGCTTATGCTGTCTGAAGCAGTTTTAAGATCTAGAAAGAATTTTGCTGACGTTGTTAAACAATTCAAAGTGGTCAAACAAGACCAAATGGGTACAACTGCCCATATTCTGCTCTTAGTTAAAACTTCTGACTGAAGTTAATACAGTTACTCAGATAACAGTGAGAAAGAATCTGATTCTGTTCATGTTTGTACAATATCAGGATAAAAGAATGAAAATGGAGACTTTCAAAATTGTGTCTTTGCATCCTTAATGTCAGTTTTGTGACATAGTCTCCTATTACACCACCATCCACGAAGGACCAATGGTGTAAAGATTTTATCTCCTTGATTCATGTTGTAAAGATGGGAAACTGCATCATTAGGTTTTGTTTTGACAACTAGGTGAAAGGACTGAAGTGAATTCTGCATAAAAGAGCTCCCTTTTCATCCTCGAGTAATGGAGATAAACCTAAGAAGATTTACAGAAGTAAGTATGTGCATTATTTATATATGCACACTCGGAAAGAGTTGATCTGATGAGGGACAAAGTCAGGGTTGGAGAGGGCAGGTACTTCCTTGTTGTCTGGGCTTCTTTTCTTCACAAATTCCATGTTAAATCCTTAACATGAAATTTAGTATCTGAGGCAGCATTTCTGAGGACTCAATATACTTTTAATACAGTTATTACGCTGTCTGGGTGAGAGAATGTTTCTTGGCAAATGCAAAGAAAGTCATTTATGAAGAAAAGGCATTCTGGCTCCCAAGGACATTGAAACAGGATGTCCAAAGTTCTGTCTGTTCTTTCCACCTATGGGAAAGGAACAGTGCCAGCAACAGGAGGGAATCTGCCTTTATAAAATTTGCAACAGTAAAAAGGCTTAGTGCTTCTAACTCTTGTGATTTTATGAAGTTATGACAACCTTTTGCATAATCCAGTGGCTGGCATGGCTGCAGAAGACCTTCAGAATTAAAAAGGTCAAATTTTGTCCAAAGTTTTGGCAAAACATAATTAAACAAACACCACATATTACAAAGGTATAATGCAAAATTATTTTTCTGAGCTGTACATCCCTCAGAGTTGATATATGTGATGCAGGTATCGCATAACATTATTATATATACAGAAAACTAAAATTAAACTTGCATGCAAACTGAGATGTAAATATGTATACATAAATGTAGATGTACAAATGAAACAGTAAAAATATCTGAAAATGTCTGTCATCTACCTAATCATGTGTCATCTACCACATCAATGTGCTGAAAGCATGGGCATGCTCTGTTATATTTGATTATCCTGGCCTAAAATGCAACCTAATATGCAGATCCTTGAACTCGTGTCATGTCCTACTGACTCAAAAATTGAAACTTCTTTATTTGTTTAGACTGTAAGTCTTCCAGGGCAAGGCATATGTTTGTACAGCATTTGGCAAAATAAAGTTCTGGATTGTGATTACAGACCATATGCACTATAGTACTCCAAGTATTACAAGTCATAGCATGTACACGTACACTGTTTTCAAAGCTGAGCAGAGATAGTTAGCCTAACGGCTCCCCAACACCGACGAAAAAAGGTAGGTAATGTATACCCCAGAAGTACTTTACATGAAAACATCCTACTGTTTTCATGCAAACAGGGAAGAAAGCCACAAGAAGCAAAAATCTAGTTGGAGACTGGCTGAATACAAACACTAGAGCTTGATATTATAACCGCCTGAAGATATGTAAGGACAAAAACACCATGGAGAAAGAGTTGCAAAAGACATAGTAATACAAATAGATTTCTCAAAACCAGTCTTTGTGTTTAACTGAAGGTGGCATTATTCAAACTGGAGGGAAAAAATTAAATATTAGCGGAAACAAAGGCAGGAATTACATCTTCGTCACAAGTCATGGAATTATGTCGATTCCTCTTTTTCCTTACTAATTGTGCATCCTCAGCAGAATGGGGACCACAGATCAGAAAAACACTGCGATTTTTGGCAGCCACTAGATGCAGTAGAATTATCCTGGAGGTTAAATCAGAGCCTTAGCAGAACTTAGCACTTCCACATGTGTTTAAAATTTATCTTGTTTAATACCTATCACTTTACATTTTTAAAAGCTACAAGTTTAACACTCAGATCAGAGAACTGTTACATGAGAATGACAGAAGCCCAGGCTAAATAAACACACTAGATAGATAGGGAATCCAGCAACAGGAGAGGCAACTAAGAACATACTGCTTTTTAGTTGCTTTCTTGTTCTCTTTGCTACTCTTCCCTGAAATAGTAAAATAAACCAGCAACTAGTAGAACAGTCAAAAGGAAAATATCAGAATGTTTTCGCTGGACGTTTTTAGTGATCCCCATTTTGAGAGAACTATTAGGCTGCTCCAGGCTTTCCTCATACATATGAATTATGTGCAGAAATCCGTACTGATTTATGTAATCTATCCAGAGATCTCCATAGCTTCTTTCCCCAAAAAAACGGCTGTTGGCCCCACCTTGATGGAAATGGGAGGTGGCTAGTGAAATTAGTAGAATAAGAACCCAGCCTCTAACACAATCATTGGATTATCATACCTGTACATTATTAGCACGAACTCACCATGATTTTGGCTCATGTCAAAGCAGGACTCTCTAATCACAGCAGAGAGACCTTTCACAATGCACCATTCAGGTGGAGCCACCCTACTTCTGGGAGGGATTGAGTTTTTACCATGGAGAAGTGAGTTGTACTGTGCCAGGCAGTCTCAAAGACAGAGAATAATCCCTGCTCTGTCTTACTTACAAATAAAGCTGTATCACAGCAATTCTAGAAACTGAGTCAACAGATGAGTCCTTGTATTTATATCTTCACCCTGCATTAGGTCTTACCCAGAACTTTCTCCCTTTCACTCAGTTTTTTCCCTGTTATGGGTATAATGAAACAGGGCTGTAAATGACCAACACTCATAAAGATCAAATCAAGGACAATTCCATTACTGCATCAGACTGGGATCTGAAAGTGAAAAGCTATGTCCATTGAAGTCAACTGAAAACCCACTGACTTACGTGATTTTGTCCTCACGATTTTGTCCTCAGTGTCTAACCCAGAGTTTCCAAGTATTACCTTGGGCATACCAGTATGTGTACATAGGTTACCAGACATTCCCTGAAATTTTAGGTACTTTTAAATGCCTCACTGAAGTACCATGTCGCATATAGGCGTCTCATAGAATGGTATATAATAATATTATTTGAGAAGCTACCAAAGAATGTGAGATGCTCACAATCAGGATTCCTAAACCATAAAAAGGCTTAAGATCTACTAGTGAATATCTCTAGAACCTTACATGGATTTCCACCACCAGCATTGCCACTCCCAAACCATCAGAAATCATGTTTCAGCCTCCTGCAAGGAATGGACTGGCTTCAGCATTAGATTTTAAATACATTAAGTTTTTATTCCTCTGTTTGCTTTCTGGCTATCAGCACTTTATGTTAAAATACTCCAGCTCCTCTTTGCAACCACAAGACCTACAAAGGTTATTGTTTTAACTGAAAGCTTAGATTTTTGTGTAACTAAGGCTACAAATAGCATCTTTCAGAAATTCATTTAATATTATTAACTACAATTTTTCTGTCAGGCTCTTTTTCATGTTTAAGCCACAGATGAAGATTCTTCCTGTAAAATCTCCCTTCCTCTTTTTCAAAGCTCTCCAAAGTTGATCCACAATAGTATGCTTATGGGATTAGCTGACATTGCCTAGATACAGGATGCAGTCACACATCTTAAATTCCACCTAAATCCTAGAACCTCATGTCTGCTATTGGTGAGGCAGCTCATAGAGCTGAAAGCCATAGAGTAGGAAATTAAAGGTACAGGAATTTAGATGTAGCTTAAACTCTTTTTTTTTTAATCCATGTTTTCAGAAGTTTTACTCATACTTATTTGAAATCACTGAGGACATCTATAGATAGTTTGTATAATAGCAGGTTTGCAACTACTATCTCTGTTTTCTTCCTTCCTGCTTGAGTTCATGCATCATACCCTCTTGTGAATTGGAGCATAACCAATCTGAAGGGGGAACAGTCTTCTAATCACACTGGGTATCTCCAAATTAAATTTTCACATTCCTTCAGTCATAGTGTCTCAATCTCTGTGCCTTTACGGTTGAAAAAAATAACAGAGTACCATAGGACAGATCATTTCAAAATGCTGTCAGATACTCCTGCTACAACATAAAAGGCAGGAGTAAACACTAGTTTGTAGAGGCTGCAGAAAGCCATAGAATCAGTGCAATATCATCATATGCTACCTAGGGTCATCAGTGGGATTTGAAAATTAGCACGGAGAAAGTAATACTCAAAATGGTTGCCCTGATCAGTTCTGTCTTCTTCTGATCTGTTTCTTCATGTTCATTTATTTTCTAAATGATTTTTCACCTCCAATTTCATTGCCTCTGCTGGATGTCTCTGTACTCACGGCATTTGCTGTGCACCAGCTGCTCAGGAGGAAAATTAAATGGTTAAATTTCTGACTTTTTGAGGAGGAGATATACATATTTTAGGATATTTCACTAACACATGTATTTAGTCATATTCACATATATTTCATTATCGATCCACTACAGTGCTGTGGGGTTTTGTTTGCTTTTGATTAAGAAAAGCCTTCAGTGTGACAGCTATTACAATTACTGCGTGAACCAGTTATACGCTTCTTACAGACTTTAATAGCTTTATTTTTTAATGTTTTTCTCTAAGACATACATGCATGTGCATCTGTGTATGTATGTGTGTCAATATACACACATATAACTATATACTTATGTATGTACTTATGTGCATCTGTGTACCTTCTATTAATGTTAATTAATGTATTTATATAGGAAGGTGTGTTTATAACACATTTCTCTTTATGAGGAAAGCAAAACTAGGTTTGAATAAGATATAAATCTAAAAACTAACCCACTTAAGATACAGATTTTGGACTGAAAACCCAGACAGACCTACAACTACACTGGCATTCACAGGCACCATGGTGATGTCTGCTTTTTCAAGCTGCATGGTACTGTAATACAGCAATAGCTTCTGTGCTTTATTCCTCCAGGTTTTCAGGTTTCCATGGAAATGAGTGGGAATCCCAACACAAGGGAAAAATCACAGGCTATCCATCTCACACCATGGTGCTGGATCTCTGAACAGCTGATACATGAGGCAGTCGTCACAAGAATAAAAATACACATAATACAATACTACACATAATGCTGGAGCCAACGAAAACAGTTACTACTGTGCCTCAAAGGAACACATATAAAGTAATGCCTTAGTAGATAAATAAAACTCTGCAAGAATAAGGCTTTACACAGTTTTGAACCTGCCCAGGGTACCACAGGATGTTCTAAAACTAATTAATTGAGCAAGTTGTAGCTAATTAAAGTAGAGCCTAATTTTTCTATTATTGACTTCACTACACAGATGGTGAACTAAAAAGCATCTACCTTTTAGACTACAATTTAAATTATGTGTGGTATTAAAATTCTACTAATACTAATGTCCAAAGACCCATCAACTGCTGTGCAAGCCTTGGTTTCAAGAATGGATAGACCATTTACAAAAAAATCCCACTGTAGCTACACAATGGCTCTACTGGGGTTTTGAGGATTCATGCGAGTTCTTTTGCCTTTTTGCATGAAAGTTGCAGTCATGCGATTTCTCCCGATTTGCTATTCATATCTAAGATTCACGGAATTATTGGTAAGGAGATGTAAGTGCTTTTAGTATTAATGAACTGTTGAAAAACAGAACATGCATAGTCCTTAAACTTGTTTAGATAAGAAAAAAAAAAAAAAGTTTTAGCCTGCTTGAGTAAGTTTTCTCTCCTACCTGGCAACGAGTGTGTTCTATTACTTTGCTGGTTTCACTGGAATTGTTCCAGGCTCCCAGCTACACCTAGCACACTCTTTTTTTCCCATCAGATGTGCACAAAGTTGGAGGTGTTTGCAAAGCATTTGGAGTACTTTTAGCAGGAAGCCTTGGAAGGTACAGAACAATATGCTGAGCCAGCAGAGAGAGAGGCAGGCCTTGCAATGATACCACCTTCTCCTTATTAGGTTTGTCAGCCACGTGGTAGGAAACAACAAATCATGAGGCAAACCAAATCTTTCAGACTGAGAGAAGACAAAGACAAAGAAAAAGAGATTGAGATTATGGAATTGCCAGAGAGAAAAGGACAAAACTCCTCCATGACATTCTCCGTGAGGAAAAGTATAACACAGAAGTATTGAATGTCAACACTGATTGACCATAGGGCCTAGGCAAGTATCTAACTCCTCTACCAAAAGAACAAACTTCAGCCCAAGCTGTAAGCAGGCTCATCAGGCCTGGTGAGGCTCAGCTTGCCCACGGGAACAAAGCAGCACTGCGACTCAGCATCACTTCACCTGTACAAGGTCAGCCTTCACCCAACCGTAGAAGGTTTCCTTCCCATACCATCTACTTATAAGGAAGAACATTTCTAAGTAACCATTGCCAACAGCATCTCTTAAAGACATGGTCAACAGGGTAAACGAATTATCATCTCAAAGTGATTCAGTTATTGTTATGCCATTCTCAAACAAGGAACAACAACATCTCAGTCGTGCCTGTATGAAATGGGGTTACTGATTTGCATTACATTTATATGGAATTCATTATTCTGTGTGTCAAGAACACCACAGAGCTTTGAGCGATGGCTGACCAAGTAATGGTACCTTACTAGAATTTTACCTGACAATGGATTAATGATCCATTAATGGCTTGGCCAAGCCCCCCAGCCCTATTGAACTTTGTTTACCTTTGAGGTAGGTGATAATTGCATCTGAACAAGCTCCGAAAACAGCATCTCCGAAACTAGAGAAGAAAGACTGCCTGTGACAGGAAGGTCAAAACGTTTTCCTGACTGAGGTAAATCAGCAATGAAACAGATTTAAGAAGACCATTTTCTGATCTAACCCCTCATTTCTATGCCTGTATGGTATTTTGACCAATAACTATTTGTGGTGTTCAGCTGTAAATCCAGTCATTGAAGTCATCCCTCTTTTGGTCGATTATTTTGGTTTTCAAGTAAGCACCACTTAGCTGTATTACCATAACTAAAGGGAGAGCGACCTGTGGTACAAGGGAAGGAACATGTAGCCAGCAACAGCTATGGACAAATATTCGTCAAAATTACTTCAGTGCTGAAAAAAGGTAATGACAGTTTATCTGAGGGGCACAAGTATACTTCAAAGAGGTGGGGACCATTTGTCCACATAAAGTGACACTGACACGAATATGAAGTACCTGGATTAGAGCTGGTTCACCCTAAAGCTGCCACTGAGATGGGACAAACTGACCTTGAGTGAGTCTCTCAGCCCTCATACATCTAAGTGTCATAGGAAATAGTTACATACCTGTAGCTATGTGCTGCTAAAAAGAGCATCTGCAACTCCCACCTAAGGTTCACCAGAAGTACTACTGGTTGCTTTGTCTCACATTCTGGCACTCCTTTATCCACAACCAATCCCTAGGACTAATTGCTCTCCAGCACTCTTCATTATCTGGATTAAGATTAAACATGGTCTGATTCTACCTCAAACTGATCAGCAGGCTGGAACACCTTTCCTGTGAAGAAAGGCTGAGAGAGTGGGGTGGTTCAACCTTAAGAGAAGGCTCTAGGGAGACCTTATTGTGGCCATTCAGTATTAACAAGCAGCTATAAGAAAGATGGAGACATGAATGAGAGACATGACAGAACTAACTTTCTCTGTAGATAAAGCAAGTGCTTGTATTGAGTTTGGCAAGATTTGGGTAGCAGGAGGACTACTGGGGTGGCTTATGTGAGAAGATGCCAAAGGCTTTCCCATGTCGCATAGAGCCAGTGCCATATGGCTTCAAGACAGACCCGCTGCTGGCCAAGGCCGAGCCCATCAGTGACTCTGATAGTGCCCCTGGGATAACGTGTTTAAGAAGGGGGGAAGGTTGCTGCACAACAGCAACTGCACCCGGAGAGAGAAGAGTGAGAATATGCGAGAGAAAACAGCCCTGCAGACACCAAGGTCAGTGCAGTAGGAGGGCCAGGAGCTGCTCCAGGCACCAGAGCAGGGATTCCCCTGCAGCCCCTGGTGCAGCCCATGGTGGGGCAGGCTGTCCCCCTGCAGCCCAGGGAGGTCCATGAGGGAGCAGATCTCCACCTGCAGCCTGGGGAGGACCCCATGCCATACCAGGTGGTTGTGCCCAAAGGAGGCTGTGACCCCATGGGAAGCCCATGCTGGAGCAGGCTCCTGCCAGGATCTGTGGACCCATGGAGAGAGGAGCCCAGGCTGGAGCAGGTTTGCTGGCAGGGCTGGTGACCCCGTGAGGACCCACACTGGGGCAGTTCGTGAAGAACTGCAGCCTGTGGAGGACTGTCTACCGTGGGAGGGACCCCAGGCTGGAGCAGGGGCAGCATGTGAGGAGTCCCCTGAGGAGGAAGGAACGGCAGAGACGGCGTGTGATGAACTGACCCCAACCCCCATTCCCCGTCCCCCTGTGGTGCTCGGGGGGAGGAGGAAGAGAAAGCTGGGAGTGAAGTTGAGCCCGGGAAAAAGAGAGGGGTGGGGAGAAGGTGTATTAAGATTTGGGTTTTATTTCTCACTACCCTACTGTGATTTGACTAGTAATAAATTAAGCTAAATTCTCTGAGTTAAGTCTGTTTTGCCCATGACGGCAATTGGTGAGTGATCTCTCCCTGTCCTTATCCTGACCCACGAGCCTTTTGCTGTATTTGCTCTCCCCCTGTTCAGTTGAGGAGGGGAGTGATAGAGTGGCTTTGGTGGGCACCTGGCATCCAGCCAGGGCCAACCCACCACAGCAGCATAATATCTAGTCACTTCAGAGCCAAGAAGGAGAGGAAGGGGTGATGCCCTGATTCTCTGGTGGTAGCAGGTGACATCACTGCTGTCACTATTTTGGTCTTCTGTGCTGCTGCCATTTGTCCTTAGTTCCCTAGCACACAAAATTTATTCACTGTAAGATGCACCTGTGCAGCCACAGGCCAAGGGTGATGCGGAATCTCCCTAGGAGAAAAAGCAATGAACCGTGCAGAAGGCAGACACATTTTCATTGCATCTCCAGCTTTCTGGGAAATATACTTCTGAAAATTCCTTTCAATACCCAAACCATGCTTTCAGTTCTAGTTCTGTTTTGATGAAAAGAAAAAAAATTTTCAGTGTATAAAATACTTGATTGTTAATATGTTTCTATATGTCTTCACCAATCATGTGCCCATAACCTTTCTACGCTAATGATGATAAAAAAGAACAGCAAATGGCAACTACAACAGCAATCATGTCAGAGTATTTAGACATCAGTGGCTGAAGTATTAATTATTGTATTCAACATTTTTTGTATATTTCTTTGTAGAATCTACATGAAAAAAATCACTACTTGTTAGTCAAAATATCCTCAACGAATAGTTTTTCCCACATTTCCAAGACCTGTTATTTTTAAGTGTTGCTTTATTATAATTTGGTAAAAAGTCACATTTCTTTCTGCTTGACTGGGTATGGGATGGTCATACAGTAATTTTGAGCTCATTTCCCGTGAGTCTCTGAACAGGCTAGAGGTGCCCGCACAGCACACAGGCCAGTGAAAGCAGAAGGAAAGCCTTCAGGCGCAAGAGGCAAGTGAGAACGGCTTGAGGACAGGGAGAATGGAGGAACTGCAGGGTTTTTCTTGCATGGTGATGGAGATTATACAGTATGGGATTCTTATTATATGCAAATATATACACATTTTATGTTAATTTGATTGGGGTTTGATGAGTCCATGTAAGAAGGTTTGACTGGAGCCCAGGCCTGCCTAACCTCTAGCGTTTGGCCTTAGGCTTTGGCTTTCTGCCCTGTTCTCTGGCTCCCCAGTAATGCAGTTGGCGTCGCCTGCTTTTGTTGGCCATCAGCCCAAATTATTTTCTCTCTTCATTTTCACCCCTCCCATGGCTGTGGAATAGGTGGGAGGTCAGTGCTCTGACTCCTCCTTTCATGCCCTCACTGCTCATCACCTTCCCTCTTGTGCCTTCAGCAAAAGAAATGAAACATAAACCGGATGAGGAGACAAAGCTGATGGATATATGGCAGGAAACAAGGGGGACATACTGTTAAAATACTTAGAAGACACCTCCTTCAGATGCATATGAGCATTAAGAAGAAAAGCTAGAGCCAGGCACAGTCAGTGATGCAACTGAAGAAGGGAGCCGGTACCATCATCCCTAAATACCAGCCCAGGAACTCGGCAAGGAGAAGACACAAGCAGAAGTGGGACGAAATGCCTCTGAGGCAGGTGAGAACAGCAGCACTAAGAAGGGGGAGGCTGGCAGATAAAGGGAGATAGATACAGCTGAGAGGTATGAACATGAGGGGAAACGGTTTGAAACATTTTTAGGGACACTTGCCCCTAGTGGAAGAGAATAAACTGTGTGTGAAGACTTCAAGCACATGCCCAGGCTGTGCAATACATTGCTGCAAGAAGTCCCCAACTCCCTCCTCCTAGATAACACCAGATGAGCTAGTTCTGACACCAAAGGCAGTATACTAATAGCAGGCTCTGTAGGGCAGTCAGACTACTTACAGTAATCAAAGGAAGGGATAATTAGCCTTTGCTCAGTCATGCTAACACAGTTATGATTTTTCTGGGTCATGAGCTTGCACAGCACTGCAGCATCATGCCACATAAGCACACCCCATAAGGTCTAGTATCTGTCCTGCAAGAGCAGCAAATGCAAATGGTTATTTTCTTCTAGTGCATAATACAAACGGTTACAGGGAAACTGCAGATTCTGTGCAGATGATATCCAGGGTACAAGGGAAGAAGCAGAAGTCAATTCAAGTAGCCTATCAATGAGAGGTAGAAAGACAAATCTCTTCCATTAATTTTGTCCCTGCCGATGAGTAGATACATGGTGGCTCAGCTAAGACCGCCCTTTGCAGACTGAGTATCAGGTATTTTGTGTAACACACAGCAAAGAAAACAACATGTATGGTATAATTGCAGAGGCAGAGATAGCTGCTTAGGTCACCTCTTAGCACGGTCAGTCTGAAGATCAGTGAAACTGTTTCTTCGTAAGCCCCAGACTTTCTAGGCAATAAAAGGCACCCCTAAAGCCCTTGAAGGAGGATTTTTCAGTGGTAACTCTGTGACTGCCTCCAAAATTGGACTGTATAGGGACAGCAAAATTTCACACAGCAACAGTGCTGTGGCTGTGCTCAAGTCAAAGCAATAGAGCGTCCCATAAGCCAGAAAAAGTGAAAAACAGCCATGGCCTGTCCTAGTATCAAGGGCATACTGGGACTGTGAGAGCAGGAAGGTGAGTTGAATCAGTACTAGATCCCTGTCTGTGAGGTGATGGTTGCAAAGACTACAGGCTCCAGGCAGAATTCCACTGTAATTCAATACAACTGAATGTATTTAAGGTTAGATTTCCATGCAGTTACACACTATTTTGAAATCAAGAAGAGTTCATTGTGTCAATATTATACTGAATACAGGAGAATTACCACCAAGTATATTTTGTTTTAATAAAATGTCTACTATTAATTAATTAATTAAGGTGTTATGCAAGAAAGATACCTTATTGGACTAAAATATATGATTACCTTTCCCTAGGTGGTGGACTGTGCCTTATTGGATAATATCTAAAAAGGAATTTAGTAATGATTGATTTCACATGACACTAATTTCACTTGAAGAAATGACAGATGAAGTAAGGATGCATAGCTACATGGATGAAATGCAAATCTGAATACCAGGGAAACTGTTTTTATTTTCCTTATTTTACACACACTGCTAGTATAGATCGTTGGTTCATCTAGAATAGTAGTGTTCTTTGGCAAACATCAGGTGCTTCAGAGAAAGGAACTCCTTTGCCCCAAACACTCCTTCTGACCATGCAAACATTTCTACTGGCTACACCCACGGATGATTAAACGCGGTCCTGCAGTATAACTTCTAACTCACACAATTTCTAACTCTGGCTGTGTACCTACTAATGAAAAAATTATTCATACAAGAATATCTCAAAAATCTTTCCAAACTGTATGACTTAACACTGTAATAATAAACAAGGGATTTAAACGTCACTTTTCTTCACATCTGTTTCTCCTCTTGTGTAACTTGTGCAATTTCTGTATCACACTATCTAGAGTAACAATGAAACAGTTTTATCACACAGTTAAATTAATCTGTTTCAAAGGATAGTTAAATATAACTAAGACCCTAACAGAATACCTATATCAGCTCTGGCATACTGTAATGAGTTGCAAACGTATAATGCCATTGATACTTGACGTTCTAATAAGCTTCTCTTGCAAACATGGCATGTCTAGGCTCTTTTACAGGCCGTTCTTTTATTGGTTTAAAAAGAAGAAAGGTGTCAATCCAGACACAGACTCTCTTTCTTTCAAAGCATTGGTCAGCAGATGGTAGAAAAAGCGATTCAGATCCTCAAAAGGACCTGATGTTCTTGTTTTCTCTCTATTTTAGGATGCAAGTCCTGTTATCGCTGAACAGAATGACACTTGCAGCAGGTACAGCTGACACATGGAAATATGTTGGATCAGTCTCACTAATAGGATCTATGCATTTGCTAGAGAAATCAAACAAATATGGACCATTTGGACAGGCAGGTTCAGAACCTTACTCACAGTCAATTTTCTGTGTGAACATTTGCAAGGAAAGATACCAGATGGCTTAGGCATGTATTACACTGACATGTACATAAATGGGTATGGGTATATATGAAATAGAAAGAGTTGTGACCAAATTAGGGCACCACATTACATATGTATAGGACAGGGGAGTGACACAGGAGAGGAACCCTGAAAGAAGGGGAGAAAGGATGCTACTGCTGAAAAAAAATAGGTATTACACACTAGCTTTTCTTCCAGGCAGCCAGGGTCCCCACATAAGATATACTGCATTGAGGATTTATGTGAGAAGTTCACTTTAGCACCGTGAAAATTATGTGTTAAAATCCTCCATACACTGATTGGAAGACTGGCTTCATCGATCACAGGTGCTGATATTAAAATTTCTGGTGGGAGTTTCATAACTGATGTATTGCTTCACTGGGATTCACTTTGCCTGCCCAGCCAAAGCAAAAGTGCTATAGCAGCAGTCACCAGCACAGAAGGCTGGTTAGGAAGAAAAGTGACAGCCTCGGAATTGAGAAATGAGCAGCACCCATGCATGGATGTATTGGTAGGAAGACAGTAGGGGGAGAAGGAAAGAGTACCACTGATAGAACAAAATGTAAAAAGTCATCCTAAAATATGCATTTAAACCGACAGACAGATCCCAGCCTTCCTCCCACAAGAATCCTGAGGTCTCTGTATCCACCAAAGTCTTCACAGAATCCTTAAAATGAAGACTTTTTTTTCTTTAAGAATGGCAATAGGGTATCTTTTAAAAAGAACCCACTGCTGAGAAAGGTCAGCGTAT
This sequence comes from Egretta garzetta, assembly GCF_000687185.1. NCBI lineage: Eukaryota > Metazoa > Chordata > Aves > Pelecaniformes > Ardeidae > Egretta > Egretta garzetta. The sequence goes on from NW_009258947.1 coordinate 3,192,950, forward strand.
ATATTTAAGAGCACACCTGCTTCATATTAAGAATCTTCTAAATAAGTGTACTGGGCCAGTTTTCTTCATAGTACCTCACACGGGGCTGTGGTTTAGCTTTTTGACCAAAACAATGCCAAAACCGCACTAATGTTCTAGCTTTTGCTGACCAGTGTTTGCACAACAGCAAGGCATTCTCGGCTTCTCAGTCTGCCCACCCCAGTGAATCGACTGGGGAATGAGCAATAAGCTGGGAGGGGCCACAACCAGGCAGGTGACCCAAACTAACCAAAGACCTATTCCATAGCATATCACATCCCGCTCAACAATAAAAGGAAAAAGGGGGGGTTCAGGGAGGGTAGTCATCTTTTGCTTAGGAACCGGCTGGGCATCAGTCTGCCTGGGGGAGGTGGTGAGTGACTGCCTCTACATCACTTGTTTTGTTTTCTTAAAGAAAACTTAAGTTTTCTTAAACTTAAAGCATGTCACAAATTGGAAGGGTAATATTAAACTTCATTTCAAAGTCAGAACAAGATTTTAGGGAGATTAAACATCTAACATACAGCTTTACTATTTCGCATAGAAGACATTAATGTGTTCATTACTGAGAAGTTTTGTAAAACATACTTCCTCAGCACATCTCTAGAGCCATCAGACAAGCTTTACAAAGGGATTCTTCATAGGTCACCAAAGCATGGAAAGATAAAACTTCATGTTACCTTGTTGATGCTAAAAAGCTTGTATCTCACCTACTATCCATTCAAACACTATTTTACCTGCAAAAAAGAAATCTGGTAGGATGCTCTCCTGCCTACTTTTTCCAGATCTCTTTCTTTGCCTTTCTCTGGAGATGACAGGCACTTAGCTTTGAGTGAATCTACATGACTCTTCACATTTTTTGAAGACTCTAAAATGTTTACCATGATCATTTTCAGGTGTCTTACCCTCTGGCAAAAGTTTCTACGTAGTACCCACTATAGTAAAACATATCAGTACTTTTTTTTTTTTTTTTTTTTTTTTTATTCTGGCCACTGGAACTAGTTGTTGTGCATAGTGTACCTGGTTGAACTGTGCCCAGGGAGTGCCCAGGCTCTAGCAAAAAGTCTTCCACTGATGTTCATACTTTAGTGCCCACAGAATGCCATAGTAGTTTGACAGACAAATCTTCCCAGGCTCAGCTGCTGAACTTAGTATGTAAAGTCATACTGCATACCCTTCCTAAAAGAGGCCATCTTTACCATCTGCTATAAACTGTCTTAAATGGACACTAAAGACCTGCCACGACAACTGCTGGCTTTTATCATATATGCTTAGGATGACAACTTCACGGATAGAACACTAGAAGGCAACAAGCAGTTAAAAGTCTATATGTATTTAAAGAAGAGAAATGTTATTTAATGCAACAGTGCCACAGATTGGCAAAGGAATCAGGGTGATTAAGGGACACTAATGACAACATTTTAAAAGTACAATAGCTGCATTTATGTACCCTAAACCCAATAATTATATGCCCTAATAAGTGTCCTGACTTATACAATGATAGAATCATAGAATTGTCCAGGTTGGAAAAGACCTGTAAGATCATCAAGTCCAACCTTTAACCTAACACTCCATCCCACCACTAAACCATGTCCCTAAGCACCTCATCTACCCATCTTTTAAATACCTCCAGGGATGGGGACTCAACTACTTCCCTGGGCAGCCCATTCCAGAGCCTGACAACCCTTTCTGTGAAGAAATTTTTCCTAATGTCTAACCTAAACCTGCCCTGGCACAACTGCAGACCATTTCCCCTCATCCTATCGCCCATTACCAGGGAGAAGAGGCCAACCCCCATCTCGCTACAGCCTTCTGTCAGGTAGCGAGCAGTGCTGAATATTTATCCCTGTCCCTTGACTTCACCTGGACTGTATCTTAGTTCCAGCTGAAACAATGCTACTCATTAAATGATCTGGAAGACCTGTTGACAAAGTTCATCCAGAAATGCAGTATTAAATACAGCTCACTTTGGTCAGCCAGCTACCAAAGAAGAGTTGATAAGCAGGAGATGCAATAAAAAATGTACTTAATTTGACCAGTGAATCCATTAACATCAACACAAATAATTTAAATTTTTCAATGGTATTAGTCCCAGACGTCAGGAAATTTCTGTCAATAAGATTCCGTCCGTATGCAAACCAGCCACATTTTAACAAGTCTGCAACCAAAGGCAGTAGCACTGCAACCAAAAGCAGTATTATTTATTTTTTTAAAAATACGGGAAAATGGGGTCAGATGAGGAAAGCCCAACTGCCATCTGCCAGCAGAATATCTGACTTGCCAAGGAGAGGTTTTAAGAAAATTGATACCATTCTTTGTTTTTGCTGTTTCTTTTTTTTTCTCCATTAGGATTATCAGTTTTCAAATGCAATGGCTGTTCCCTTGAACCTGTCCTCTGAGAAAGGTACAAAGAAGACTCTCCAAAAGACCATTAATGAGTATTTTATGTTTTCATCATGTTAGAGTTAGACTTATCTCGCTTCAAAAGCCCAGCTACAAACACAATTTAATTTAGGAAAAGAAAGAAGTAGAATCAGTACCTATACAGAAGCCAGATTTTCTTGGCTTGATAGTATTATATCTTGGCTGAGATGGTATTAATTTTCTTCATAGCAGCTCCTATGGTGCTATCATCTGGATTTGTGACCAAAACACTTGTTGGTAACATAGGGATGTTTTAGTTACTGCTAAGCAGTGCTTACACAGAGTCAAGGCCTTTTCTGTTCCTGACAGCAACGAGGCTGGGGGTGGGCTAAAGGTTTAGAGTGGACAGAGCTGGGACAGCTGACCCCAGCTGACCAAGGAGATATCCCGCACCATATGATGTTATGCTCAGCAATAAAAGCTGGAGAAAGACAGAGGAAGGGAGGATGTTCGGAGTTACAGCATTTGCCTTCCCAAGTAACTGTTACGTGTGATGAAGCCCTCCTTTCCTGGAGATGACTGAATACTTGCCTGAATTGGGAAGTACTGGATGAACTCCTTATTTTCCTTTGCTTGCACACGCAGCTTTTGCTTCACCTATTAAATTGACTTTGTCTCAACCCAAGAGTTTTCTCATTTTTGACATTCTGATTCTGTCCCCCTGTAGAACCACGGGAGGAGCGAGTGAGTGGCTGTGTGCCTGCAGGCGTTAACCCACAACACTGGCTTGCCTTCCTTTTTCTCTCCTAAGTACTCACATGCAAACATTGTTAAATGCCATCCAGAAGAGATGAAATCAGACTTAAAGTAGGACATCAGGACTGCCTGTAGCTAAAATATAAGCCTTGCTCAGAACTGAATTGTGATGAAAACACTCCACTATTTGGTCCATCTTGTTTTATCATTTGCCAAAATTTTATGGCTAACCAAAACCATAACATTTATAACTTTTACAAGCCATTTGCTACTACAAATTGATATGCAAATAATCGTGCAAACCTTTATGTATATGATGACCAAAGAAATAGTCATTCATTGAGGCCATCAAGAGAATACAATATTGAATGAGATGATTAAGTAATGGTATGATATTATACATCTAAATACCTCTAGTACTGAAAGCTATGTCTGTGCACTGACTTAGAGACTCCTTTCGTATGCCTTCATATTGATATATATTGGGCAGATTGAATACTAGCACACTGAATGATGTAGTATCAATACTAGTAAGGTGCTGTCGGTGCTATCACATAATAAATAATTAATGTCTCAACTTCCAGAAAATGATAGCACTGTTTACTGTACTCCCATTGCGAAATTCAGAGGATTTTCACAAACTGTATGTAACATTTTGACACAGCTGCTCAACGAGGTTACTACCAGGTAGCCTTTATTAAGAAAACCCACTTACGGCTTAACTATCCTAATGTAGTCCATACTTACTTAGGATTCATGTAGTTCTTTCCCCTTTAAGGTATATTATACATATATGTCTGCATATACAGCCCAAGAACACTAGTAAACAATGACTAAATGTCTTTAATACATAATTAATATCAGAACATTTCATTAGTCATTCAAATCACTAAAGCCTAAGACACTGTAGATAGTCCAACCAGAACTCCAGTGATTTTGACTGGCATACAACCTGGCCTCCCAAAGTGCGGCCTCAGTCTTACGGAGGACAATTCAATATAGATTCAAAAAGACCTCTAGAAATGCAGTATGTCCATGTGCCTAGACACCTGATTTTTTTTTACCTTTATCTTCAAGCCCTAGTCTCATAGATTAAGCACGTGAATAAATCTTACCAGTTAAACTTTAAACTGCCAGATCAGCAACCCCAGAGAACAAGTCCTCAGCTAGTGAAAGTTTAGATACAAAGAAAACAGATGACCCTGAGTAGACTTGATATAGAGGCTTAACTTATTTAAGTGTGAAAGTAGTCCTTTCAGTCTTTAATACCTATTTTGTTGTTTTCAGTTAATAGTTCTCTCAGAATTAGGACCGAAATCTCCATTTTATTTAAAGCCAGGAACTACAGGTTAGTATAGCAAAGACTGTTATTCCCAACAAAACTGCATCATCCTAGAGATTAAAAAATACTTATTTCATAAATAAACTTTTCAGCAACACCAGACAGTCTCTCCTGAATATGCAAATTAAAATTGCTTCATAGTGTCTTGCAAAGAATGTCTGAGTAAAAGAAAATGTATATGGATACTGCGATGATTTGACTCAATACTCAGTCTAATAATAGATAACTTTCTGGAAATACTTAATAAGACCTTTTTCTATCATACAAAATTCAACAGCTTTTGAAAGTTTCTTGAGCGGCTATTGAGAAAATGGGCTATTTGCTACTATGATTTTTAACCAACAAACAAACAATGCAGATGTCTTGCAATTATAGTGTTAAAACGCTTGTAATAACCACAGATTAAAGTATTATACAAATATCAAAATCTATTTGCTCAAAGGACGATATTTTTTGCAGACAGATTTTGCTATTCCAAATTTACATCCATCTTCACTAGAAGAAAAGCTGAAAATTTTCAAATTCCTTCACAAAACAGAATTTGCCTTACTGGAAGTAATCAGTACTTCTCAGGAAGGTATGTTTGAGATGGCCTGACAATACCATCATGCCCCAGTGAATATTATCCTAGCTGACCTGCCACAGCCGTACTGTTGCTCTCCCATGAGCCCCAGTGTGGAAAGGGGTCAGATCATAGTAAGACAGATCGAGGTAACAATTGCATCAGTTTCATCCAGTCTACTTAGCCATAATGAAAAGGCAAACAGTAGTTCTTGCTGCCAAGTTCATCTATCTTGCTGAGGTGTATAATTACAGTCTGGAGTTTTTCTGACTATGAACCAAGGACAGAAGCTGTTCCCTCCATGCACTTTGTAAGTACCCAGCAGAGCTGTAAAGTGTCCAATCCGACACACAGCTGGGAGCATGCTTTCTCCACCCTATCCCACAGAGGAAAGGTTTGCATGGGCCTCATTACTGCCAGGTCTAAGATAAGGATAACATCACATAATTAGTATAAGCAGTGATTACCGGATATTCTGAACAAAGGGAGCACAAAATGGAAGGCTCCCTATGGTCTGTGCTACAGATAGTTTCCAGTAAGTTTTTGAAATGTCCCAGCTGTGAATGGATCCCATTGAGATACATGTTCACTGTGTTTCATCATCTCAGAAGCAATCAAGTCTTTCCAGAGGTCTTAGTAGTAAACCATGTACAGTACAATAAAGCCTTATCTTCCAGGCAAACTCTGGTATAAAATAGAAGAGCAGCTAGTAAAACAAGATTTAGACTTAGTCTTTTGTCCTCAAGAGATTATCCTCAAGATCGCTTATCTGCTTCCAAACTTCTGGGACAAATTCTAGATCAACAGGAAACAGTGAGAATTTGCAGTACTTTTTCCAACCAACATTTCAGACATAATCTATACAAACAACGATTTAGTATGATAAAGTACATCTAGGTCTTCAGCATGTGTATTTTTACCACTAACACTGCCCCCAACTACAATCATTGCTATTGCTTCAACACTCGACATACATTTTTCTGCACAAATTAATCTCACAGTGGCATTTTTTATAATCTTTCATTGGTCTCATCAGTTAGACCTGCTAAATAGGTTCAGTCTTACTGTATTCAGTTATATGTTTATTTTATACATTTGTGTTTGGAAACACTACCTCTTCTGTGAGGTGAAGGAAATTTCATGTCCTCAAGAAAATACTGACGATAGAATTACATGCTTCAGTGTTTCGATCCCTCCTTGTGTCAGAAGTGAAAATCCCATTTACATTTGTTACTTTTTAGGTGTATTTAACTTATATACAAACATCTATCACTGCATATGTTTACGTCTATTTTATTATTAATTTTTCATTCATTATATATTTTAATGCAGTCTGTGAAACTAATATGTATCTGGAGTTTCTTCAAACTGTATTTTTTTGTATACACAGCTAGAATCCAAAAATGCACATGAGTATACAGACAGCACGAAGTGCAGCACTCTATATTGTCAGAAGTCACTATTAAAAAAGAACCCCCAATTTAAATAGGTTCTTACACAGGGTAGCCAGGGTCTACCAGTTCCAGAATTTACTTCCTAAAGTGGCCAGAAGGAGACTTGTGACTCTCAGCTAATGTCAAACACAGCTTAGAAATTGATAATTTACAGTGATTTAAGATTGCAAAGATATGACTGTAAATACTAGTCTTAACTAAGTAACTGATAATGAACTGGTCTCTTTCAACACTGTGTACTCAATTTCTTTATCAAGGCAAGTCCTCTTTATGGTACTGACATAGTTACAATTGGGGATTTACACTCATGCAGATATGACTGTGTGATCGTCTCCATTAAGGTTTGCTTTTTCTGGAACCCTGTAACCCACTGTATATAGGGCTATACTCTCAATTCTTCTGGCAGGTCTATGGCACAGGTAGGTATAATATATTGCTAGACAAGTGCTCTGGTTATCACTCCCTTTTTTTTTTTCCCCCTGTCTGAACTGGATCTATTTCATAAAAGTTTTCAGCTATTCTTTTTTCCTCTTCTATATTCATGCACCTATAGGTTTTGGTTTTGACCAAGATTCTGCCATACGGTACTTGCAGATGTACCAGAAGTCTCCTGAGTTCATTCCTCCTTCTTTCTCTAATTCACTTGTATTTACCTTTTAATGGATAGACTGAAACCATCGTTTTATTGACACATGTATTGGGTTTGCGTGGCAAGGATTTGGCAGGGGGGAATCGGACAACTACAGGGATGGTTTCTGTGAGAAGATGCCAGAAGATTCCCCCATGTCGCATAGAGCGAATGCCAGATGGCTCCAAGACAGACTCACCACTGGCCAAGGCCGAGCCCATCAGCAACTGTGGTAGCGCCTCTGGGATAACATATTTAAGAAGGGGGGAAGGTTGCTGCACAACAGCAACAGTAGCAGGAGAGAGGAGTGAGAACACGTGAGAGAAAACAGCCCTGCAGACACCAAGGTCAGTGTAGCAGGAGCTGCTCCAGGCGCCAGAGCAGGGATTCCCCTGCAGCCCCTGGTGCAGCCCCTGGTGGGGCAGGCTGTCCCCCTGCAGCCCATGGAGGTCCACAGTGGAGCAGATCTCCACCTGCATCCCATGGAAGACCTCACGCCGAAGCGGGTGGATGTGCCTGAAGGAGGCTGTGGCCCCATAGGAAACCTGCACTGGAGTAGGCTCCTGGCAGGACCCGTGGAGAGAGGAGCCCACGCTGGAGCAGTCTGCTCCTGAGGGACTGCACCCTGTGGAAAGGAAGGACCCACACTGGAGCAGTTCATGAAGAACTGCAGCCCATGGGAAGGACTCATGTTGGAGAAGTTCATGAAGGACTGTCTGCTGTGGGAGGGACCCCAGGCTGGAGTAGGGGCAGCATGTGAGGAGACCTCCCCCTGAGGAGGAAGGGGTGGCAGAGACAGCATGTGATGAACCGACCCCAAACCCATTCCCCGTCCCCCTGTGCTGCTTGGGGGGAGGAGGTAGAGCAAATCGGGAGTGAAGTTGAGCCTGGGAAGAAGGGAAACGTGGAGGGAAGGTGTATTAAAATTTGGGGTTTATTTCTCGTTACCCTACTCTGATTTGACTGGTAATAAATTAAATTAAATTCCCTGAGTTGAGTCTGTTTTGCTCGTGACAGTAATTGATGAGTGATCTCTCCCTGTCCTTATCTCGACCCAGGTGACTTTCATTACATTTGCTGTCCCCCTGTCCATCTGAGGAGGGGAGTGATAGAGTGGCTTTAGTGGGAACCTGGGGTCCAGCAAGGCCAAATACACCACAACATACTTGAGAGGTTTTTTTGCATATGCATTCTTCAACCACCATTTTTTCCTGAACTGCTAGACAAAACTGAAACCTTATTAAAATCACATGCTAAAAGTATAGTTACACTTCACTTCAGACAAAACAATTTATTTTTTTTTTATAAGGCTTTTCTTTTCTGAAATACCTCTATTGCTTACTTAGGCCTTCTTCCTTAACCATGATCTTCTGAACTGCACTTTGAGATCTTGAGTTTGTCCCTGTTTGACTGGATGTGCTCAGAAAGAACTACAAGACTAGTTTTACATTAAGTTTTCTTTCATCAGTTTAAGTTCAGATTTTAGTGATCTCTCTGTTCTTTTCTCCCCATATCAATGATACAAACAGATTCCATAACAATGGGCTTCCCCTTAACCATTCTAGGAGTTTATCCTCCAACATGGTCTTGTCAGGCAAAACCTCTACTGAGTCTTATAGTCAATGAATATTGACTTGGCTACTTTTCCAGTCTCAGATTCCTTATCATGATCATCAGAATTTGATATATTATGTTTCAGTCCAATAGAATGCAGCTAATGGAGCAGTAATTATGAAATGCATCCTAACCGTCACAAGAAATGACAACATATCTGAGAAGTTAGAGGGAAGGGTTTGTGGGACAGCAAGCCAGATGGTAAGAGAAGCCTAAGCTGCAGGTGCTAGAACCAGCATGGGACTCTCATGCCAACCAGAAATGTGACTTTGATCTAATATTTCACAGGGAGATGCATAGAAGAACCTCAAAAGTAAAATACTGTGATCTTCATAACATTCACCAGTCCTCTGTTTATCAACATTATTTACTTTGTTTTGGGTTCAGTAAACCAAAACCCACCCATATTATTCTGTCATCTAGATCAACAGCTTTGAGGCATCACAGGACTACCACAACTGCAAGGCACAATGGAAGATACAGTCCAGACAAGGACGCTGTTCCCTAGAGGAAAATGTATCATGAAATTCCGGAAATCTGACTTCTCTGAGAGACAACGGTGGTGCACATGGACACAGTGCTGTGCTGTACTGTTTCCAAACAAAATGCCTCAAGACATAAATATTCTGTTTTAAATGAAAAACAATATAACACTGATAATTCATTTGACAGAAATTTCTTTTACATTTTTTTTTTGAGACAAGTGATTCTGATATAGAGGTATTTCCAGAAAGACGCAAATCTAGGTTTTCTGTCAGCTTTACTCATCAGCCAACTTCTACTCCAGCTTGAGTCATTCTGACCACTGTTATCATGCCCAAGAAAGGCACATGTTGTTAGCATCAGTTTTTGGCGAAGTTAATGAGACAGGATAAACCTCATAACTACCTGCCTATTCTGTATAGTGATATCTGGATATGAAATATCAGAGATCTGTATCTGGATAGAGGTCTGAACCTCAGTGTGAGAAAACCTGGTAAGAGAACGGAGACAGACAACTCTCAGGAGTTCTTGACTATGGACCTTGTTTTAACCATACAACATGTAGACTTTAAAGACAAAGTTGGAAAATTTGTATTATATTTTAAATAAATTATGAAAAAAAAAGTTAAAACAGCCTGCAGCTAATAGACTTTGTCCAGTCCGAGTGTTCAGATTATAGGAGGCAGCCTAAGCTGCGCATAAGTTGGCTCCATGATTAAGACTTTTTCAAGGAAATAAATTGTTGGGGGTTTTTTAACTGTCTTCTAGTTGTCATTTATAAGTTGAAACTAAATTAAGCAATTTCTGCTTTTTCTTTCACCTCACATCACTCCTATGCACCTTATGCAGCCTGAAAAGACGGTGCCATTCAGAGCTAATGCTCTGCTTTGAATTGGGGCTAGTTAGCGGCTCCCAGGCTCTTACAACCTAGTTCACTACTAATTTCTACCAGGGGTGATGGTCCTACCTTCTAGCTGCTCTTAATCAACACTGCCAAATCTTCCCTAATTTTTCAACATTTCTGTAGCTATGAAACTTGAAATAATACACTGAACAGTTTAGATTTAATCCTTAAATTTTCCACAAGTCTTGACACAGACATCAATGGTTACAGAAATAAATGGGGAATACAACTTATGGGGACTGTAGTATCAACCAGTTCTAGCAGCACAGCAAAGATAATAATGTCAGGAGAAACCAAATTTCACACTGAATGCCTGAGTTATGAATGCAAGAGGAAATTTGTCTCTGGTAATACTCATTGTAGATATACCTAGGATAAATTTTGGCTTTTGTGTCAGCAGCAGTTAGCATTCTTTGTTCACAAGTGCACAGAGATGTCATATATAATGCCTTGAAGAGTTAATGGAGTTAAAAGTAAGGTTGAAGTTCAGGAAATTAGCCTACAGAGTGCTTCTGGTCAATGTTCTCTCTAGGTTTTTAACAAGCTGAGCAACTGGAGATCCCAAATGAGCACATAATTTTTGCTTGTTTGTCAGAAAAAGCCTAAAAGTTTCACACATTTAAAAATATACCAATAGTCATTTTTTGGTACTGTATTAAATCCTCCTTTCAATTCCCTGCCTAACTCCACAAGTCAACATGTCCCAGATTTCCTCTCCTACCTTTCGTGAGGAGATTTGTGTCTCCCTTGCCAGAGCTTGTGATTTCACTCATCTGCTCTGGAAACAAAGGTTCCGAAGGTGCTGCTACTGGCAGGAAAAGACATCATCATTAATGGTTTTCAACTTTCTACAGTCTTTTGTTTTATCCCTGCTAGCCATCTCCCTTTCTAGTATCCTCCTTTACACTGCACAACACGTTTTACCATCCTTTTTACCCTTCTCCCTTTGCACTGTTTTTCAGTGTTTTCTCCCAGTGAGCTCTTAACTCCTTTTCCTTCTCAGTACATCTTTGTTTCCTTTAAAGTACACTTTTCATTCTTCTAAGTCTTCCCGTTTATTCTTCCTTTATCCGATTAACCACTCATTATTATTTAATAAGGCTGCTATTGGAATCCCCTTTGCAGCCTGGAAGCTGCCTCACTCTTCACAACTGCTCCATAAAAATGAGTTTCACAGAATCACAGAATGGCAAGGGTTGGAAGGGACCTTGGGAGATCATCTAGTCCGACCCTCCTGCTAAAGCAGGTTCTCCTAGAGCATGTTTGCCACAGCTGATGCCTGTTCACTCTCATGATCCAGATCTCACCAAAGTCAGAAGGAACACTTCCACTGATTTTTAAAGGGTGCTAGATTGCAGTCTTGCCTTCTTTTTATTTCAAATTCTAAATGCTTACTCTCACTTTTCTTTTTTTTTTTTTTTTTAGGTCTCTAATTCAATTCCTAGTGACCATAAAGATGACTATCTGTTGTGGCTTAACCCCAGGCAGCAGCTAAGTACCACACAGCCACTCACTCACCCTCCCCTTCTTGCCCCCCCACTCCAAGTGGGGTGGAGACAAGAATCGGCAAAAAATGTAAAACCTGTGGGCTGAGATAAAGATAGTTTAATAGGACAGCAAAGGAAGAGAAAATAACAATAATGATAAAAGAACACACAAAACAAGTGATGCACAATGCAATTGCTCACCACCTGCTGACTGATGCCCAGCCCAGCCCCAAGCAGCAATCACTGCCCCACAGCCAACTCCCTGCATTTTATATACTGAGCATGACGCCATATGGTATGGGATACCCCTTTGGTCAGTGGGGGTCAGCTGTCCTGGCTGTGACCCCTCCCCAGCTTCTTGTGCATCTGGCAGAGCATGGGAAGCTGAAAAGTCCTTGACTATGTGTAAGCACTGCTCAGCAACAACTAAAACATCAGTGTGTTATCAACATTCTCTTCATACTAATCAAAAACTCAGCACTATGCCAGCTACTAGAAGAAAATTAACTCTATCCCAGCCAAAACCAGGACACTGTCATTGCACAGCATGTTTTTTTTTTTAAATATGACTGACATTAACAGGCAAACGAAATTTAAAATCAGCCTAACTTCCTACCAGCTATAATGTTACACAACTTGTATAGATTTTAAACTTTATCTCAAATCGTACCAGATGTACTCCAAAATGCCACTTCTGTTTACTTTTGCAAATATGTGTTTTTAAAATGCATCAATTTACCTTAACATGTTATAAAGCAATAATATAATGTGCGCTACCAAAAAATAAACAAGGGTGATTATGTTCTCAGTAATCATGATTGTTTTGAGGCAATATTAAATTACTTTATTCCGTAACTGGGCGTTAAACATATGCCAGGTTTTCTTCTTACAAAAATTTGTGACAAAAAAATTAATTACATTCACTTTTTAATGGTTGGCATCTCTGTCTGTCTCTGATAATACATTCTGGATGCAGTGACGGAAACTAGGACAACAGTGGGAAAATTTCATAAATTTAATCCATTACTGGTGCTGTGTATTGTAACAAGAACCAGAAATGGCAATTAGCATGACAATTTATACAACAATATGGTGGACTCAACCCTGTGACTATCTACCATTTTACAGAGATGAAATATACTCTACGACTCTGGTCTGCAACTATCTACAAATCAACTTTAAGATGACTGTTAAAGAGAAATGCCTATGGTAGTAAATTAAGCATGTGAGCATTTGCCAAAACTTAAAATAGTAATAAGGGTTAAAAACACAATAAAAAGAATTGATCAGCCAAGATTTACATTTCTGTTTCCAAGTCTTGTACCAATTACAAGGCAATAGCCCTTATTCAGCATCTATTAGTCCCATTGATCTCAGTGGAAGTTATACACGTCAAGCTGTTCCAGCATTGGACCGCAAGACCTTTGCTGTTGAGTATCTGGATTCAGCTGTGCATGAATATCTATCCCTGCAAGGAAACTTAATCTGCTCAAACCCCTTGTCATCTCAAACCCTCTTACAGGTCAAGACTTGCATAATTTAACAGGAGATGTGATGTGCATAACTAAGATTAATCATTGGAACCTGATCTTCCAAATGCTAAACATCCCCAAGTATGCAAAAAAACCCCCTGAGTTCTAAGACAGAATCTAAACAGCAAGTCACAAGTTTCTGAAAGACTAATATTGACAAGCTTACCAGTATTTCATAAGCAAGTGCTCTAAGCATAAGTGAGGTACACAATACATGCTGGGGTAATCTGTACCGTTTTCCATTTACAAATCAGTTGCTCATAATAACCCTGGAGGGTTAGGGAGGAAGAAATTATCTGTCATTGTGTTATATCTACTTGTATTGTCCTAAATTTATGTGTTTCAAGGACATTTTAGCACAGTGTGCTAACACTAACAGGCATCCAACTTTGGTCACAGATACTCAATGTGTCTTATAAATAAACAATAGTGTGTAGACAACATGCATTCAGGCAGGAAAGACTGTAAAACAGTGCAGTATTTTTCTCACTTTATTCACCTGAACTTCCCTTCCTTAACAAACCTGCTCATGTCTTAATGAGACTGACATCTCTCAGGTCCAGGTGCAGTGGTGAATTTTTTTAAAGGTAATGCCAGAACTTTTGGAAATTCTTTTTGAACAGAGAACTTCCAAGTACATCTTTCAGAAGAGACAAAATCAGTGAGTAAAACTGCTTTTCTCTGACCAGGTATTTATATCTAGTATGCTTACTGCAAGGATGTAAGATAAAACCATTCTGCTCAGTAAAACCAGATAATCTACATCAGATAGATAATATGCATTATAAATGATTCCTGTAGGTTAGATCTCAGTGTTTCACTTGGGAATTAAGCAGTTAACATCACCAGGGCAAGATCTAAAGATGAGACTCAGCACAGCAAAGGTGAAGGCTGCTAGGCTACATCTTTGAACTCTTTCAAGGACTCTGCAGTATTGGCATCACTCCAGAGTTTAATTTGGGTACGTTCTGAAAGTCTAATCTTCTTCTTTAGGGAATAAACCCCTGCCCATCACACTGTCAAATTCTAACGCTCTTGCCCTGCCTTTCTGTGTGTGCTGGTTTTGGCTGGGACAGAGTTATTCTTCACTGTAGCTGGTCTGGGGCTATGTTTTGGATTTGTGCTGGAAACAGTGTGGATAACACAGGGATGTTTCTGTTACTGCTGAGCAGGGCTTATACAGAGTCAAGGCCTTTGCTGCTCCTCACCCCACCCCACCAGCAAGGAGGCTGGGGGTGCACAAGAGGCTGGGAGGGGACACAGCCGGGACAGCTGACCCCAACTGACCAAAGGGGTATCCCACACCATATGACATCGTGCTCAGCATAAAATCCTGGGGGAAGAAGAAGGAAGGGGGGAAGTTCAGAGTGATGGCAGTTTTCTTCCCAGTAACCCTTATGCGTGATGGAGTCCTGCACGTGATGGCTGAACGCCTGCCTGCCCATGGGAAGTAGAGAATTAATTCCTTGGTTTGTTTTGCTTGTGTGCACAGCTTTTGCTTTACCTATTAAACTGTCTTTACCTCAACCCATGCGTTTTCTCACTTTTGCCCTTCCGATTCTCTCCCCCATCCCACCGGAGGGGAGTGAGAGAGCAGCTCTGTGGGGCTGAGTTGCCGGCTGTGGTTAAGCCACGACACTGTGTCTGATGCTTTTATTTCCTTTGAGGGAGAATTGGGTTGGTTGTTTGGTCCAGGATAGTATGTTTTAGGAAGCATACACTGCTTTATTATTTTGGGTCTTTGTATTCATTTAATGTGGGCCATTTCCTTTATTATTATCACCAATAAAACTGTAGCCTGCATTCTTTGCTCTTTGTAACATTTACATGAATTGTGCCACCTTATATACTGTTATTATTAAGTATCACCAACATGCCAAAAATAAATTGAGCACTAAACAAAAATACAAATAGCCCGGTGTGTCTGTCAGTAGTTGTGAAAGACAATGTAAATTGTGTCCCTAAGACATAAGTTTGTTCAGTTTTTACTCTGCAGACCAGTTTATTAAACATGGTCTATTATGAGCATTCAGCAATAAATACATGTATTAGACAAATACTCACTGCTGACCAGCACCAAGAAAGAAGAAAATATGTGAAATGAAGTAAGCTACTAGATTCTACACCTATTTTAGGAAAGGACTTTTAATTAACATTTAGTGAAGGAAACTAAGAATCAAAATACCTGAAGCGTATTTTTAGTAGTCCACTAATGCCAGCTGTAATGATGAGAACATATTTAAGGTTATGTTTTCCTTGTGGTAGTAAGATGCTGATATTGTCTACTTGCTTCACAAGTATGAGCTTCCTTCCATAATGTTTTAAGCAGCAATGTGCCACAGAGACACACACAGGATGGAACAGAAGGTATTTTTGCCCTTATTACATTGTTTTGGTGTCACTGTGGAAACACATTCCTTTGTTCTCATGGTCTACAGAAACAAACATACGTATTGTTATATAGCTAAGAAGCTAAATTTAAACCAGAAACCTTAATTTGAGCAACAATACAGACTGCCCCCCAGCTTATCTTGAATCACAAGAAATAAAGCAAACCCACATATAATTTATCCCAGGCTCAGGCCAGGGGTATTTTCTTCTTTTTCTCTATTACACCTCCCACGCGCCCAACATTATAATACACCAAAGAACAGCTTTAAAAGCCAAGTTAACAACGGTATTTTATAGTATTGATCAATATACTTTACAGAAAAGTAGATCTCAACTCAGTAAATCCTAGTGTTGAAAACATTAGTCTTCTACCATCCAAACTTTTAAAGCCTTAAAAGAAAAAAAGTAACATGTTTCTCAAGCATCCTGACCTATGTGCAAAACTGATCTGGTACCAGAGATGCCTGGCCGTCTCGGTGCAAGGGAAGAATGCACCTGCTGCCTTACAACTTTTTGGCTTCCCTTCTCACTCGACTCCATTCAACTGGAAACCCTTGTGTGGAGGCAGACTACATAGTTCCCTTAGCTTCTGTACCAGAATTTTGGTGAGGCTTATTTTTTCATGGCACAAGAGATAAAAAACTTTGCAATACCCCAATTACACTTTTCTTGTTCCTGGCTCATATATTCAGCAGGGACACCTCCTTGGCTACATCAGCATGAAGACTGCTTCCCAGATGGGAATATCCCATATGTGTCTGTGTTGCAGTCATTTTTAGGGCACCTGAGGACTAGGAATCAGGCAACACTAGCAATGGTATCTATGCCATAAGCTCTCTTGTATCCTTTAGTAAGGCCTTTGTAGCACTTGGTGCATGTCCCCCTTGTATTTTGCACAACCAAAGCCCCAAACCACTACTGAACCCTACATTAAGAGTCCTGTCCACTCCTCTCCTTCAGCTGCCTGTGACTTTCCCTGTGTGACAATCAGATATTTGTGGTGTGAAGAGATAGAGGTCCCACTGAAGTCTAGACAGGACAAACTTACTACCACCAAAGTTGGGGTCACTGTGTCTGAACAGCGCTGGTCATCCACAATTAGCACTGCAAGTTCATCATGTCCTTTACATGAGTCACTAACCAGAATATGAATGGCCACCTGCCTGGCTCTATGCCAAATTTAGTAGTGACACTAAAGAGATGGCACACCTACTTCTGGACCCCACTGAAGTAGAAATGCAGGTTGTTTTAACCCCTGGGAGATGACTTGTGGCAAAGCAGTTTGAGTCTGACAAGGCCATCATCCCACTCATCACAGAGCACTATGGAGCCAATGCACTGGCCAGCTGAAACCAGGTGCCTATGGACAGGACAAGACTCCCCACAAGACTGACTCAACATCAGAACCCATCAAATTTGCAGTGGCCTACTGTGCAATTCACAGTCCATGTGCGCATTTACCCTCTGCCTCACTGTGGTCTTTGGAAGTCCCTCGCTTATTTAGTGATAAATTTGAGTATAATTTTGATGGTCATAATTTCAGAAACAAAAGTGATGCAAACCCAAACTATAAGTACATTGGCGAGATCACTCCACTACATCCACACCTGGTGTCATGACCGTTAACTTGCCTCCTTCAAAGCTGAAAATCTCTTTCATTCTCATCTCTCTCACCATTCCTTCTAAATCTCTCCTCATCTTCTCCCAACAATTATATCCCACTTTTCTCCACTCACTGTCTTCCAAGCTTAATAAATTCTTCCAGGTTTTACCATAAAAAGCAGAACAAGACCATCCAACCCAAGCTGCAATTCCCTGCTCATTCATTAATAAGACTCAACATTGAACAATTAAACCTCTTCTTCACTCCTGTACTATTTCCTATCTGTCTGCAAGGGTTAGGACACACTTTACAGCAGAAATGGACAGATTCCCAGCCCATGCAACTGCTAAAAAACTAAGTTTTATAAAACACTATTTATCTGTACCCTAGGCTCCTCTGCATGAAGGCTTATGCCATCTCCACCATCTATATTCACACACACACCTGCGAAAGCAGTGAGTAGGCACCACTGCTGCGCTCACCACCTAGCATGGAGCAAGAGACAGTTGCCCCAAGCACCTGCCAACTCTGAGTGCCTCACTGGAGGATGTCACCCAGCCACGCTCCAGCATTTCTCCTCCCTCCACATGCTCCCTGGCTCTGATGCCAGATGCCTCTGCTCTACCTTGCAAATATACTCTTGGTCCAATCACTCTTTCAGTGTCATCTGAGGATGCTTTTTTACATATTAGAAGCTAGGCACTTGACCCAGAATAAGGGTATACGATGATGGCAGTTGACTCCCAGGGTCAAAGAGGAAAAGGGTAAGGTCTAATTCTCATGAAGTCCAGAAAATAGCCATACTGATTTTTTTAAATTGTTTTTAAGATTACAAATGTTACTTGCTGCCAGATAGAAAGAGCGATACTGTTAACAATGAGTAGTATTTTAAAACACATAATTTATACAATAATTTCTTATCCAAGGGCCTTTGGGGTAATTGTGACAATGTGAAGGTGGGGAAACATATGTTCATGGGAGTATAACCCACCTTTGCCCCATTTTTCTCTTCTGTAACCAACACCTAAAAATTGTGTTCCTTTTATTCCTTTGCCCTGTATAGCCTTGCCCCAGTTCCTCAAACTGAAAAGACACAAAAAGACTCACCAATGTTCTGCTGCTTCTCATTGTCCAGCTTATTTAGGTCTTTCCCAACAGTGCTGGAGTAGGCTCTTGAAGCAAGTAACCCAAGAAGTCTGTGTCTTTACCCTCATCAACCAGGGCAGCTGGAGAACCAAGTTAGCTGAAAATCTAGCTATGATCTAGTGGATGGCTGGTAAGCAATGGTGGTCTCAGGATGGGAGGGGCAGGCAGTCTGGTGTCTGGGCAGACCACACTGGAAGTGGGCGATGGAAACCCTGGACAGATAACAGTGTCTTACTGCCTCATTGCGGTCCAGGCGTGCAATTTCTCTGACGCTGGAGGGAGGTGCCTTACTGGTCCTAGCTGGTGTCCCCAGGCAAGTTGGTGATATGCTACTAGTTCTAGAAATTCTTTCTTGTCCGCACATGGCAAAAGGACTTTTTGCCTTTCAGTCTTCCAGTGAAATGTATGGTTATCCAGTGAAACTCTCCTCTCCCTGGATGGCATTTTGCCACCTACAGGATAACTGTCAGCCTGCTGAGGACTTCCTGGAACGTTGAATGTCTCCTTGCAAAAATTGCCCTTCCTGACCTTGTGTGTTTCTATTTCCTAATACCAAATTAGTTGATTCTCAACCATCAGCCCTTCTGGGTCAAGCAGACAACAGTTACGTCACACAGGAACTTGTTTTGGAGGAGTTTGACAAAGCTGTCGCATTGACAGCTCTCCAACCATAGACAGAGCATACTTGCTCCAGGCACCGCATGCTCCAGGTTACCAGCTGCTGCAGTGGTAGACTTAACACAGCAATATCACATTACTATAAAGAATTTTCTGCCTAGACCAGGGGATTTTTGAAGAAGGATACCACGCATGAAAACATCAAGTGTCATGATAACATGGTAGTGCACGTCATGCTGTCTGACCCTGTGCTGGGAAACTCAAGGGGCTCTTGGGTCCCCTGAAAGGTATAGAAGGGTCAGTTCCCGGTATTTTTTTGTGGAAAATCAACAATAAAGTCAGGAAGTATAGGAGGACAACACAAAGAGCTAGACAGTGAGAAGCATCAGGGTATCTATCTTGAGGAATGCTCTGTCAGGACGGGGTACACGCAACTCTATTCTGTTCTCAAGTCTTCCATAAACACAGATACAGGCTAAGATTGCAGAACTTTTGGCTAAAACTATGAATCAGAAAACATTTTACCATTGTTTAATTATACAATCCAAAACCAAAATAATTTGAGGTAAGAAACCAAATCTGTATCTGAATACCCCTAGAATTTGGGTTAGTTCATCACTGAATCCGATTCACACATGACAAGTCTTCAAAAAGTACATAATGTAAAATCCCAAACACGATATTTTGTATGTGAAACAGGAATCTCAGGAAGGGAAAGTAAAAGAGGCTTAAAGTACGGAAATGAGATATCAAGTGACCAAGCAGGACCTGGTCACCTGGGAAATGCAAATTCCTGCACCCAGGCACCAGAAAAGTCAGGGAGCTGACTGGCTGGAAAGCAACTTTGCAGAGAAGGACCCAAGGCTCCCGGTGGATAAGTTGACCATGAGTCAGCAATGCCTGCTTGTGGCAAAAAAGGCCAACAACATCCTGGCTGTACACATCGCCAGCTGCCTATTGGAGGTGATTTTTCTCCTCTACTCAGCACTGGTGAGGCCAACCTTGGAGTGCTGTGTCCAGTTCTGGGCTCCTCAGCACAAGAGAGACATGGAAATACTGAATTGAGTCCAGCAAAGATCCACAAAGATGATGGAAGGGACTGAAGCATCTTTCACATGAGAAGCTGAGCGAGCTGGGACTGTTTAGTCTGGAGAAGAGAAGGCGTGGGGGGATCTTATCAATGTGTATAAATAGCTGATGGGGACAAGTAAAGAAGAGGGAACCAGTGATATCCACTAACAGGAAAAGAGGCAAAAAGAACAAATGATGGACAGAATACAGGAAATTCCATTTAAAAGTTAGAATTGTTGGTTTTTTGGTTTTTTTACTGTGAGGATGACCAAAAACTGGAAGAGGTTGGCCAGAGAATTATGGAGTCTCCATCTATGGAGACATTCAAAGCCCAGCTGGACACAGCCCTGAGAGACCTGCTCTAGGTTACCCTGCTTCGAGCAGGTAGATTGCACTAGATATCTGGAAGTCCCTTCCAGCTGTAACTATTCTGTGATTCTGTAATTCTACATATGGAGATAAAAAGTCTTTAGGAAAATGTCTATTTTGGAGACAGGTGAGTTCTGAACATGATATTAGGTAGGCTTGGAAATTTTCAGGATGGTTTGAAGGTGGAGGTTAACTATATGTATTATATTTATGTATTACAATATATATTAGTATACATTAGAATTAAATTCCAATATAACTCAATATATTCTTAAACAAAAGAATGGGTTATCTGAGAATATAACTCAGTTGGTAGCTTAGAGATTTTAGCAAAAATCTCAGATTGGAATTGCAAAAATTCAAGTCTAAACTGATGGCTTATCAGTTAATCAAAACTGTATTATGTAACAGTGATAATGAGTATTCAGATGTGTAAGATGTAGAAGATAACAAGAAATTTGAAGCCAGTGCTGTATAAAGTATTCTTGCCTGGAAAGAAAAGTTCTGAAGTTAAAATGCAAGTCTCCACCATGCAACTGCTCAGTTGTCCAACACTCTCTGACATTTCGTCTGGGTTGTCTTTTGTACCTGATTGTTTCCCACTAACATTTGCAAAGCTGTCTAATTGTACATCTCTGATTGCTCCTTGAGTCTTGCATTTGTGGCGATGCCCAAGCAAAACCTTGACAAAGGTTAGGTAGCAGGTATACTGTGATCACTGCTTGCAACGTTGACCTCAAATGTCTTCCAGTTTGCTGGCACTTCACCATTAATGTGCTTTCCACCTGTTATATGGTACCTACAGTCCTAATTCTTTACAGTAAGGACTGTATTTTGTTCTGCATTTGTCTACCCTAGCTGATGGTAGGCACTCACATCTGTGTCCACAAGACAAGAACAACGTGCCATTGAGACAGTAAAATTAACAAAACCAGTAATATTTATTAAATAGCCAGATGCAACTAATGTAATATTATTTCAAGGTTATCTCCTCTAGGAGTGCTCAGCTGAGGGATTCTTTGCAGAGAAGAGAAGCCCTTTCATGTGACTCATGAGAACCTATTGAAAATAAAGGCTACACTTTTTTGTTTCATACTGACAATTTATACATTAATCCTAAACTGCTCATCCATTACACAAAGTACATGAGCACCTGCCCTGTCCCTCACACCCAGGCACTGTTTGGTACGCTACATCAGACTGTAGTAGCAGAACTGAGCTGGTTGATATTAAATAAGTTTTTGAACAAGCCTGAAATCCATTGGTGTATCTTGTCTCTTCATCTGAAACTTAAAAATTACTCATGTTCAAGAGAGTATTGGACACTCTTGCAGAGGCAGGCAATTTAATGTAACTGGCCACTGCTCACAGTCAGGATACATTCAAACCATCTCTTTCTTTTGTTATCTTTAGTAGCTAATATTCACAGTTGGGAATCTGAGCCTCATTCAACTCTCTGGTCACTTAACATTTTTGGTTTCACTGGTTGCATAAAAGATTGTGGCAAACAATAATCTCACCTGATGCAAACCAGCGGAAACTGTTTAAACCATGCTTTTTAGTGTAGCTAAGGCAATTCAGAGCTTCTGGCTCTGCCATTACACTGAACTGTGCATTATGCATGCTCTGGCTTTTTTGTTTAAAAAAAGGCAAGTCTGCTACTCCAGAAAAGCCAGTGAATGTTTTGTGTAGAATCTGCAGGAGGATATAGTCTTATAAAGCATTTTGCAGCTGTTAACTATATGTTTTCTTTTTCCTCCCCAGATTGTGCTTACAAACAGTATTCAAATACTATCATTGCTATAATTGAGACATGTGTACCTGTTAAAACAGAAAAAACAGAAAGCACCACAGTAGAAAGGAAAATTTTTAAACAATTCTAGTCAATGGCAGAAGGACAAACAAAAGGTTTTACAAATAGGTAAGGATCAGGAGGATTTTGAGGGAGACTGTAGTCTCTTGGCGTGATGGATGGAGGCGAGTTGATGACAGATGAGGCACAGAGTGCTGCAAAGCTAAAAGATTTCTTTGTCTCAAGTATGTTCACTAGGGAGAAAGAGGGAAACATGCCAGAATCAGAGAGAAGTTTCCTGGAGGCAGAAAATGAAAAATTAATGAAATGAAGAGTGACACCAGAATAAGTAAAAAGGAATCAGTCAGTGAAAAGAAATGTACAACTCTGGTATTGGATGGCCTGTATCCCAGCATTCAGAAAGATACTGTATTTATACATTTTAACTAAGTTGGGAACTAAATTTATTACCATCAAGAGAAAAGGCAGATGACTTTTACCACACTTACCAGAGTTCATTAAGGGTTCAGGGATGGGTAGAGATTTCAGGGTAAAAGACTTCAGAATGGTGTGGATTAGGGTACAAAGAACAGGCAGCTCTGAAATAAGACAGACTCTGAGCACTGGCTGCAGAAGCCAGTATTTTCACACTGAGTGTCTAAATGAAGGTAAAATTTAGTAGATTAAAAGTTTGTGTACACAGACATGTGAATAAGGGTTCTAACACTGATTTAAGAGAGTTTTTAGATAACTAAAATATCAAATTTAAATATTATTACCTGGGTCTTTAAATTCTTTACATAGAAAAGTATTGTATGCATATACATGTATGCATTATTTTGTATTATTCTGAAGCACAAACGGAAGAGACGATATATATAAAGGTATGGACAGTTATACCAGACTCAGAACCTGCCAAAGAAATATAGAAAACCCCGTATTTAAATGCGTGACTTACATTAGTCAAGACAGGAGGACTGGGCTGAAAATTTTATGGTAGCTGGACATAATGGGCTAGAGACTTAAGTCATTATGTTGACCGCCAACTAAGTTACAAAAAACCATGCAGTTATCTAAAGAGAGGAGATCATTAATGACATAAAGACCAAGAAGAAGAAAATTGAGATTAGGCATCACAGCATTTCCCACTGCATGACAACCAGGATTTTAAAAATAAAAACAAATTTCTAGAACTATGAAATGCTATTTGAAAAAGTTTGCCACAAAAAACTTAAGAACAGACACATAGCCAAACAGAATTAAACACTGCATAGGTCACCCTCAGGCTTTGTTAAACCTCGTAGCTCAATGTGCATATTTTACAACACCAAATAGAAGCCAAAGTGAGATGTGGAACCTCCTCATGCTAACCATGATACAAACCTGTAAGCATCCACTGAACAAATCTACTTTTCACTGAAGCCAATTAAGCAATTTGTGTAAATTTGTATTCACTAATAAATACAAATCATTACAAATCCAGAGTAGCACCTTGCTTTTCAGATGGTACTGTTGATTTCACAGCATCGTATAACTCAATAGTAGCTACTCCTTGAGTGAAGTGAAGATGCAACAAGTTGAGATACTATGATAGAAGACTAGGGATAAAAGGCGATAAAATACTTTCAGATAGGAATAGGATCATGAAAATGAATCATGTGAAATTCATTGGTGTTAATTAATTCAACATTGCTGATGTTTTTTAAAACCACACTGAGGCAATAAAGTAATATTGATCTTCTCAATTTCTACAGACCAAAACTGATAATGTTAAAATAGAAATTATGGAAAATAGAATGAAAATAGTCAATAACAGTCTGCATATTGCTACACTGTGCACAAAAAATGCTCTGATGACTGCACTAACAATGCATACCAATCATGAATATTAACTAAGTCTTAGTTGTTTCTTGTAGGG
>NW_009258947.1:3217073-3221781 GCF_000687185.1 Egretta garzetta
ATTCTCAGAAGTGAAACAACCTTCTTCACTACCACATCTCATATCACATCCCCACCGCCAGTTGTTCGCTACCATGACCAGTTTCCTTGCTTATTTCAGTATCACCCAAAAAGTGTGCAATGCCTCCACCTTTTTGAAATATAGAGGGATGTTACTTCTCTTCTTTTTATGTATACATGTTGGCATGTATTTATTTCAGTGAATATGGCCAGGGAAACAGGCCCTACGCTACAAACAGAATTGCAAAGGTTTGTTACGGTCTTCATTAGGAGTTCGCTTCACAGTTTGAGGTTAGCCCTGGAGAAGGCTCGCTCGCTCCTACCAACGAGCAACCACATCGCTCGTAGAGTTCCTTTGTGCCAGAACTGCTCAGTGTAACAGCAGAGTTGAAGTGTAAGATGATAATGTGTGGCACCCAGCCCTGCGTTTAAATTCACCAGGCAATCCCTCCTATTCGATAGAGACAGCCAAGAGAGAAGCTAGTAGTAACCGCTAAAACATGCCAGCTGTTTATTTGGCTTTCTTCCCTCGCAGATTACTAAACAGCACAGACTGAAACAAAGGATTAGGAATGCTCATGATTTCATTTTGCTAGAAATACCACAACTAGAAGGGGATATCCTGTATTATAGATTATTTTAAGTATGCCGTTTTATTTTTTCTACCTATTTCAAATAGAACGAAGTCAAATCAGTTAATCAAAACTAATGCAAATAAATGAAAATGTCTGGGATTTTTCAGCAGAAAGAGAAAGCTTTTACAATCTGATTCCAAGCAATCACCATATGAGACTGTGCTACACTAACTGCAATAGGAATTCGGTATTTGAGTTCTTGATGCTTGTTTTCAAGATGCAGTTGGACAGGGTGCTAGATAATCTCATCGAGGCTCCCTCTCCCACCGAAGGCTGGACCAAAGATGATCTTCTGAGGTACCTTCTAGCCTGGGCAGTCTTATGATGATTGTAATACCATTTTTTTTTCCATTGCTTTCTAACTGTGTTATCTTAGTAGCTTTTTTGCTTCTTAACAAGTCTAAAAGCAGTACACTGGAATGATATGATAGCTATCAGTGCAGACTGAATACCTTCATCAAGTAGTGGGGAGTGTATAATCTTGTGCACTGGACTGATCATGCAACTCGCTGCTGCTTTAGGCAGGCAGTTAAGGTAATTGCCCATCATAGAGACTCTTACACTGATTGCGCACTAGAAAGAGGAGGCAACTGGTTTCCCATTCTCTCATTTGCTGATATTAGCTTTATGTTGCTACCACCAGATCTATGTGTAATGCACGACTCTTTACAACTTTGTTTACATGGCACAAAATATAATTTGTTTACTACAGAAATCTTAACCCAGCTGTAAGCGTTCATTGAGAATCAACACAATCCAAAAAACTAAACCCCATTTCCTCATAAACTAATAGTGTTAGAAGTCAATTTAAGCAACAGAACAAGCAGTTTACAAACTATTTAAAAGGCATGCTTCCTTCTCCGAGCAGTTCTTGATGCCCTAAATGAGAAAATTGTACAGATCTTAATAGAAACAATTATCAGCAGAAGGTTTGCTTTCTGATTGAAGTAGAGATGCCACTGGAACACAGCTTTTCTTTGTCATGTTATAATTAAAGTTACTCCTTATGCATTTATATATGTGCATGAGAGAAAGTGGCCTAAACACTAACATCTATGTGATTAGAACACTGAAAAAAGGATGGCTGTGATGTTTAGGCTTTTAATGAGTGTAAATATACACAAAAATGGTAAGGTAGCAAGCAATCAATCCACTAGTCCCTATCCACAGAATAGATAAAGCGAAGACCGTGTCAAAAAATGTTTTCTCACTTAACCTTGAATGATATAACCTCTAAATTGTATTTCCACTGCTTTCAAGTCTCAGTCTTTTTCCTGGTATTGCCAAAACCAATGCCCATTACAGCCACTGACATTTCATGAAAATGGTTCCTCTCAGTGTAAATGTGTAGCAGTAGCTTTAAAAAGGTTGAAGAAAATGTTTTATAAACTGTACTGCTGATACATAGAGCCAAGTTTCCAATAGCCTATTACATCTCTCAGTTTTTTGAGACCGCTAGCATTCATTGACCAAATGCAGGTATTTATAATACAGAAGACTCTATCTAAGCTCATCACCCTGAATGCTGCTGACTGGAAAGGAGGCCTAAGGCACTGAGCTCAAATGTAGATAGTTAAATTGTAGAAGAATTAACCCACATGTGTCTTTTAGTGCCCATCTTGAAGGGACACTAAGGAAAATTCCACTTTTCATATCATCTCAACACGCAAGCACAATAAAGAATACAACTTCAAAATTAATCCTGGTCCACAAGATTCTTACATCAAAGTGCTTAAAAGTCTGTCTTCTCCAAATGTAATCATCTGACAGAGTTCAGGACAGCTGCTGCACTACATTCCTTGGGCTGCTGCCCCTATATTTAAACAAAACAAATATACATTAAATATGTTATATAACTAGATGTTAACACTTTTCTAATGCACGTACAAAGTCTCCGATTTGAGTATGTTCTATTACCCAACAAAATATAGAAAATTAAGCATTTACAACATAGATCATACTGACTTGATGTGTCATTATATTGAGCTCTCATGTCACAAATGCAGGGTTTTATCTCAAATCCAAGCAAATCTGAGCAGATTGCAGACACAATACAATATTCTTGGAGACAAATACTTAAGTGCGCAGCTGGCCAATCTTACCAGTACAAGCGAGGAACATGAAGGAAGATGCTTGCAGATAAGATGTGGCCCCTAGCAAGTGAGAGCAGAGACTAACATAAACTTTGTCTTGCCAGGGAACAATTCCAGGCATGTCAGATCTCTGTGGCAGAGGCTGAAGTGTCAGCAATGTGAGAGAACCAAGAAAATACTCCTAAGTCTAGCAAGGCCTTGGTTTTATTCCTGTGCCTTCAAATTCTAACTTGGGCTTTTTTGCCAGTGACAAGATCCTTTGGTTCAAACTATCACTTACCATGGTCTAAGTTACTGCTGGTAGAGAGCCGACACACAAAACCAGCATTCTCATTTTGTTTCTAGCACTTTGTGCTAGACTTGGCACAACTTGGCAAAATGCTATTCAGACCCAAATTCAGAAACCTTAGTCACCAATGCAAAACCTGTTTTTTCACAACTAGTGATAGAAAGGATTTCCAGCTTTCATCCTGGACACCAGGGTTTTGAGGTACCGAGTGGATAGCACTAGAGAATGAACCCAGGTTTGCTCAGAAAGATTTGTGTAGGCAACATTAGGAAGTCTTTCCAAAATTATGTCGTGTGCTAAGTTCTTGAAGAATGTCCTATTGATTTGAGAACATAATTCAGACTTCAAATCTACCTCAGTCCTTGTTAAGGGCAAAGAAATATGGGAAGTCAAATACTGAAATGATGTGAGTGTACATGTGATCTTTCATTGCCTTATCTACCATTTCATGTAAGCTTCCTCTGCCAAATAAACAACCTGAATTAGTTTTAACCCTGACTTTATCTGATTTTCTAGAAAAAAAAATAAAATTGAACATTTAAAAAATCAGAAGTGAGGTCTCCATATTAAATTTACAAAAAACATCACAAAACATGCCAAATTTTAGAGAGGAGCAGCAGAACATCTCAGCTCCATCTGTAAGCCCAGCTTCTACTCAAAATGCCACAAGATGGCTCTGGTGGGTTTGGAAGTGTCCCCTGATCACCACTTAGACCCGTGGATTACAGAGGGCTGCCACACCGAGGGCAGGCAGTGCCAAACAGGCAGTCATTCTCGGCAGTTCTTGACTGGCTCGTGATTAATATTCTGTCTGTTTGGTAATTGTGGTATATAGTAGACTAATATATTAGTTTAATGCAAAATAGGTTGATATGAAATGAGGGCAGAGAGGGTAAGACTGTCTCAACATATTTGGTGCACTCTGGGACAACAGAAAAGGCTGAGAGCTCAGCTATCTTGGAGCAACAACAGTGAAATTCATAAAAAATCATACAGATACTGAAATGATATTCATGTTTTCCCTGCCCAGGACCATCAGGCTTCTCTCCCCCATGTCACTCCAACTTCTGACAAGACTCTTGGACTAGATTCAACTTGCCTCCTTGGTCCTTACAGGGAGATGTCTCACACACTAGACTGTCACGATTTCCATAGCATGGTGCATTTTTCTAATGAACATTATTCAGCTTTGAAACAGCTAACTACTGAAATGTAAATTATGCCTATTTGAACTGAGTGGAATACGACAGAATCCACTTACTGGGCTATTGTTGAAAGCTCCCCTCCAAAATTCAGCCAGTACCACTTCTGTTACACCTGGTTAATAGTTGAAAGCACTTTTGGAAGAGAAAATTTAGTTTCTGCTACCCATGGTTGGATCTTAGAGATGAGAATACACAGTACCATCACAGCCTCTTTTACCAGCTCAATCTTCATTTAATAATCTCACACTCGGGGAATAGTTAACCGTATTCAACAACAAATGCAGAAATTCCTTTTACTGCTCAACAGTGGTCACCAAGCTGAAGCACCGGGTGCAACAGAAATACATAAAATATAAAATAAGACATAGAAGATCTTACTCTTTCCTATTGTGGACCTTGGTTTACATCTGTTCAGAGTTGCTGTGCCTGTTATGTGACAGGGCACGGATGGTGTGCCAAGCAAGAGTGACAGGGCGGGGGGGGGGGG